>NC_056729.1:272186938-272259438 GCF_019279795.1 Protopterus annectens | reverse complement strand
AGATCTCCTTAAGGAGTTAGGAGACACTCTAACGGGTAACGTACCTGAGGTGGTGACTCAAACGGTCAACGCTCAACTCTCTATCCTCAACTCCATTGCTAACTTGTCCATGCGACTGATTTCGTACGTGGCCGAGGGAGCTAGTAGGGCGGCTAGTTCAGGGGTGGCCCTCGGGAGGCAAGCCTGGTTACGCCTGTGTCATTTTGCTTAGACCTTTAAGTCTTCCTTTACTGATGTCCCCTTCGATGGTTCCTCCTTGTTCGGGACCAAAGCCAGACACGCTCACCAGGTTCGAGCAAGAGGGAAAGACATTGTCTGCCGTGGGAGTCCGTTTTTCCCTCCCATCGAGGCCTTATCCCAAGGCTCAGCGAGGGGGAAAGATGTGGTTCAAAAAATCGCAAAGGTCCTTTCCTACTGCACAGGGTGAACCCCCCGCCCCCGAGGCATGGGAGGGGGGGTTGTATTCAGGGAGACGTTGCCCCAGAGGCAGAGGGGGCCCCCGCAACTCGGGGGACCATGATTCCTTCTGCGGTTTCCCATACTCTCATTCGTGAGGGTGTGCCCGGCTGTGCTTCTCCGGAGCCAATCGGGGGTCGTATTTCCCAGTATCCGGAAGCCTGGGACAACATCACCCAGGACAGATGGGTATTAGTGATAATCGCCGGAGGTTACACCATCCCATTTCACTCCACACCTCCTCCCGTCGAAAAGATCCCAGATGTTCCACCCAGTCAAAGGGGTCAGGCAGCAACAGAGGTTTCTTAGTTGCTAGAAAAAGGAGTAATCCAACCAGTCCCCTCAGACCAGATTGGATTAGGGACTTACTCGAGATTCTTTTTGGTGCCGAAAAGAACGGGGGACCTGAGACCCATTTTGGATCTCAGCCGACTCAATCATTATGTACAAAAGTCCAAATTCCGGATGGTCATGCTACAATAAATTCTCCCATTTTTAGGAAAGGAAGTATGGATGTGCTCCATCGACCTGAAGGATGCTTATTACCACATCAAAATGGACAGAGCATCCAGATGTCATCTACGCTTCCGGCTGGGCACCAGGCACTTAGTTTCGAGCCCTGCCCTTTGGTGTCACCACTGCCCCGAGGGTGTTCACCAAGTGCATGGCAATGGTGACGGCTCACTTGAGACATCAAGGATTCCAGGTGTTTCCTTACCTGGACGACTGGCTCCTATCCTCCCCCACCAAGCATCTTCTACTTCAAAACAGAGATACTGTTATCGATCTTTGTCGCCAGTTAGGCATCACAATAAAGTGGAAAAAAATCTGCCTTGCTACCCTCACAGTGTGTCTTATTTATAGGAACAGAGTTGGACACTATTCGGTTGAGAGTGTTCCTACCTATGGAAAGGATCACAGGGTTACAATGACAGGTTCGGATGATGATGCCTCTGACACGCGTGAGGGCAAGACTAGTGCTTCAGTTACTGGGTACAATGGCATCCACTATCATGATGGTCCTGTTAGCGAGGTTACATATGAGGATCCTACAGTGGCTCCTATTCGCTCAATGGTCCTTTCAAAGACTACCACTGTCCCATCCAATCTTAATCACAGGCAAATGCATGCAGGACCTCAGTTGGTGGCTATGCACCAACAATCTAGACGTGGGGAAACCATTTGTTTCACCCAACCTGGTAGCCACAGTGACCACGGACGCTTCCCGGATAGGGTGGGGTGGGGGCTATATCTCGGCAGGATGGTCCAAGGCACGTGGCAGGAGCACAAGATCGACTTGCACATAAACGTCCTGGAGATGAGGGCAGTGCTCCTAGCATTGCAGGCGCTTCGAGATGTCCTCCCCATAGGGACTATTGCGATACACTCGGACAATGTCAGTAGGTATCTCAACAAACAAGGAGGAATCAGATCGTACCCACTATGCAGGGAGGCCATGAGAGTGTGGAATTGGGCGACAGCTTCCCAGCGGGCCTTGGTGGCAACGCACATCCCGGGGAAAACCAATGTGATCGCAGACAGGCTAAGCAGGGCGATCCTCATGCTCTACGAGTGGTCCCTGAACCGCCAGGTGGCTGACAGCATATTCAGCAAATGGGGTCAGCCTTGCTGCGACCTTTTTGCCAGCCCTCTCAATGCAAAATGCAGTGTCTACTACTCGCTGATCCCCCCACCGGGGAGATCTCCAAGGGACACTCTGGCACACAATTGGCCCTCTGGTCTGCTGTATGCTTTTCCTCCGTTCCCCCTTATCTCGAGGGTGATCCAGAAAGCGCTATCCTTGGGAAGCAGATCGATTCTGATCGCGCCACACTGGCCTCGACAAGTATGGTTCCCCTTCTTTTAACCTTGCATCGTGGATGCTGTCTGGACTCTGGACCCTCGTCCAGACTTGCTGACATATGTTGGGACAGCTCCACTCTTCCCTGGAGACCCTCCGGCTGACCGCCTGGCTATTCCACTTCCATGCATAGTCAGGTGTCATGATTTTTCTCCTGATGTAGTCCATATTCTTTTGTCCTCTCATAAGCCTGTCCGCTACGAAGGTCTACTCTAGGAAGTGGAAAAGGTTTTCGATATGAGCCTAGTCAAAAGGTATTGACCCCTACACGGCTCCCATTGACTCTGTTTTGGAATTTGTCTCATTTATTCTACCAAGGGTCTGCCTCAGTCACCATCAAAGTTCAGCTATCGGCTATTTCTAATTATCATGTGGCTTATGAACCTAGCTTAATGGCACACAGGCTGTGTAGAGCTTTCATGAAAGGTACTCTTCTCCTTCGTCCCCCTGTATCTCAACCTGTTATGCCCTGGGACCTCAATTTTGTTCTGCAGACCCTCACTCTCTCACCTTTTGAGCCCGTGGCTTCCTGTGATTTAAAATTCCTTACATGGAAATCTGCTTTTCTGATACTCTTCTGACCGACGTAATAGCTATCATAACTCCAGGCCCTATCAGTCAAGCCCCCATATTTGATATTCCATAAAGATAGGGTCTCTCTCGGACCAAACCCGTCCTTTCTTCCCAAGGTGGCTTCCTTATCTAATGTTAATCAGTCCATTGAGCTGCCGGTTTTCTTCCCCAACTTCTCTAATAAGGCAGAGTACCAGTTTTACCCGTTGGATGTTCATAGACAAGTACGCTTTTATCTACACAGGACTAAAGAATGGCGGAAGTCAGACCAGCTCTTAGTTTCGTTCTCGGAAAATCGCTTTGGGTCTGCTGTCTCCAAAGTCGCCATTTCTAGGTGGATAGCTGGTTGCATCTCCTTTATTTACCAGGCAGGGGGAAAGAGCCTGCCTTTTCCAGTCAGAGCACACTCTACCAGAGCAGTTTCCACTTCCATGGTCTTTCAGGCTAGGTTTTCCATGGATGATATATGTGTGGCTGCAACATGGGCTTCTCCTCATACGTTTGTTTCCCATTACAAATTGGATGTGGTGTCCAGGGGCATGTCATCTTTTGGCTCCACAGTACTCAGGAGTATTTTCCATTGAGCCACCCAGGATGTAGGTGCTAGGGACACTGTCCCACAAGTGAAGAATGTAGGCGAGATAGGACTACATAACATCAATTAGTTATGTACTCACCATAACGCTAGATGTATGTAGTCCATCTCGCCTCACATTCTTCATTACCCACCCACCGTCCCCCACGCCTGGAGGATTTGGAGGATCCCCTGGTGTACCTCGTGTCACTAGTCCCTTTGGACAATTTGTTGGACCTCGTTGTCATGTGTGTGTGTGTTTGGGCGATAGATATGATTTTTCAGTCTCACTTCTGACTCTCTCTCTCCCTCCTGACTCTCTACCACCATTTCCTGTTAAGCCAGACAGATACTACAGAGTTTCGGATTCACATAAATGCCTTTATAAAAACCCCGCTGCTGACCCAGAAACTGTATCTCAGGGTCCCAAAGGGGTCAAGGCATCCACTGCTAAAAACCCTATCCCCTCTGATAGTGATTCAAGGGCCCTTGACAGATGGAGGAAATCGATTTACACTTCTGATACCTTGGCTGTAAGGGCCTTAAATTGTCAGTTTCATATGCTTAAATATAAACAATTTCTTATGTCACTACTTAAACTGAAAATGTTGACAAATTCTGAATGTGCAGAAGACAAAGAAATGCAGGATTTATTGCATGCAGCTGAACAAGTTGGAAAGCATACTTTGCAATGTGGTTTTGATTCTCTAGAGGCCTCCTGCAGGGCCGCTGTTACAGTTTCTGTCATTAGGAGGCATACTTGGCTAAAGGAACAGAATCTGCCTGATCATGTTAAAGCAAAATTATTAGATGCTCCATTACTATTACTAAGCTATTTTCGCTCTCTTACATGCCTATAATACTGTATCCTATTGTGCTTTTTTTGATGTACCTTGTTATGTTATGTTTGTACTAGTACATAGTGGAGCTTTTCTCCTCGGGCCTCTGCTGAAAATGGACATATATCCAGCCAGACTAGCCCGGTCAACAAATGTAAAATAAATAAAATAAATTACAGCATGATACCTTGTTTGGTGTTAAAGCAGAAGAGGTGTTGAAGAAAATGGAGGACAAAGCAAAATCTATGCAAACAGTCAAGGATTTCTTACAGGTACAACCTCCCAGATTTAGCAGGAACTGGCCTGCAAAGAATTGGTCCTTTCCAGTGTCAGACAGGTCACAAAGAGGCAGATACAGACTCCCTAGAGGCAGATCCCAGCCCCAGGGCTCATACAGGTCTAAACAATGGGGCGCTTCTACCTCCAAAAGCGGAGAAGATAAATCACAGCTATACAGGAAACCGTCTCAATGACTTTCCCCTGCCAGCACCAAGCACTTATCTTCTGGCAGCTCCTTTAGGGGGAAAACTAGCACTTTTTTCACAAAATTGGCACATGATTACCCAGGACAAATTAGTCCTGAATATAGTGTCACAGGGCTACAGGTTCAATTTTCACACCCTGCCAAGGGCAAATGGAATGCCAGACCTGCCACACAATCAATGGGCAGAGGCACAAAAACAAGTTTCATCCCTCATGGACATGAGGGCCATTCAGCGAGTATCACAGCAAGAGCAGAGACTAGGATTTAGTCAAGACTGTTCTTGTTGCCCAGAAAGGACAATGCCTGGAGACCAGTACTGGACCTGTCTATTCTAAACACATTTCTGGATATTCCGAAATTCAAAATGTTGAGACTGCAGCATCTTCTGCCCATGCTGGGCAAGAAGGCATGGCTTGTGACTTTAGACCTAAAAGAGGCATACCTACATGTCCCAATCAGACACTCGTGCAGAAGATACCTCAAATTTATAGCTGGCTCGATGCACTACCTTTGGCTTATCTACTGCGCCCAGGGTCTTCACAAAATGCCTGGCACCAGTAATTGCATTTTGCAGACAAAGAGGAATCCAAATATAACCTTACTTGGATGACTGCCTTATTCAAGCAGAGAACAAGGACATTCTACTACAGCATCTGGCGTTTGTAAAAAGATTACTAACATGCCTAGGGTACACAGAAAACGAAAATAAATCAAAACTAGTATCCTCTCAAGAGATAATGTTCCTGGGTGCAAGCTTAAATACAACTGCCCAGATGGCTTATCTCACGCCAGACAAACAAAGACAACTGACCACTTATTTCAAAATGTTGGCAACAAAGCCCCAGTTATCTGCAAGAAAAATTCTGCAGGCAGTGGGCTTCATGGCATCCTGCATTCTGCTAATTCCATATGCAAGACTGCATATGAGGAACTTATAAACAATGACATTGGTAGTCTCCGAACTCTGGACCCCACCCAGTTCGGGATTGTAAAAGGCAGATCACGTCTCCTAAACCTGATAGACTTCTTTGAAGCAGTCACCAAAGCCATAGATGAGGGTAAGGTGGTTCACACAGCCTATCTAGATCTCGCCAAGGCTTTTGACACCATCCCCCACTCTGGAATTATAGATAAACTCACTAAACTAGGTCTAAATCCCTATGTCACAAGATGAGTTGCCAAATGGCTCACTGACAGAAACCCACACTGTGAAAGTAGCAGACTCCAAATCCAGCTTCAGACCAGTGACAAGTGGAGTACCACAGGGTTTAGTCCTGGGTCCTCTCCTGTTTGGTATCTACTTCTCTGAAGTACACGTCAATACAGAAGGTCTTTGGCTAACTAAGTTTGCAGATGACTGCAAACTAGGAGCCATAATCAAAACTCCAAAAGATGTGGACATCCTACAAAAGGGCCTTGCTGAGACAGATGTCTGTTGTCAAAGCCATGGCCTCAAGCTCAATGCCAAAAAGTGCATTGTCATTTACTTTTGGTAAAAACTCAGTACCCATGAACTACCACATAGGTGGTAGTCTACTTAACACCGAAACTGTGATGAGACCTTGGGGCACAGGTGGACAGTAGTCTCTCCTTTGATAATCACATCGCCACAGTAGTCAGGAAATCCTTCTATGTGGCACACTTCATCACAAAAGGTTTCTCATCCAGGAAAAAAGACGTCGTTGTTCCCCTCTACTCGTCACTCATTAGACCCGTTATAGAGTACAATGCCCCTTTTGGTATGTACCTCACAAGACAGCTACAACAACTGGAAAGGCCACAGAAATTCCTCACAAAGAGGATTACCGGCCTCAAAGCGATGCCCATAGCAGACCGCCTCAAAAAACTGCAGCTTTACTCCATTGCATATCGCCTACTCAGAGGCGATCTCTGCCTAACACACAAAGCTATGTCAAACCCACAACTTTTAGACATGCTCCACTTAAAGAAATCCCAATCCCTACGAGCTACACACTCTAGGGACCTAAACTTCGTCACCACAATAAACAGAACATGCTGGAGGGATAGATTCCTGTCCCAGAGACTTCCCATACTCTGGAACAAACTACCTATCTATATCAAACAAAGCTCCTCATTAGCACTGTTCAAGAAAAATCTTGATGATGGGATGGGAGATAGGAAATTCACCCCGGGGATCACTTCTGTGGCTCTGCTCGACAGTGGCACAGGAAAATAATTTTCTTGGAAGTCGAAAGCCAGGGTACCTTTGGCTAGGCTTATATAGGCCCTAGGGCCAATAGCCTAGTTACCTACCTATGAACCTACAATGGTATCTAAAAAGTGTTTGGACTCAACATTGCCACAGCCTGGAAACAATACTTACCCTCATTCCCTGCCTGCAACAGGAGTTTTGATGGTGGGCAAAGGCCTGTCCCAACAACAAGGGACAGCCTTTCACCCACTGCCAGGCAGACATTAACAACAGATGCATCAGATTATGCCTGGGGGGTACATATGGCAGGAAGATGTATTCAAGGCACATGGCCCGCAAGCCAAATGCATCTATATATCAATCGAAAAGAGATGCTAGCTTTTCAAAATGCCCTGACAGCCTTCAAGGATTTACTTCAGCCAGGACAGATAAAGAAGGACAATACCACAGTCATGTGGTACATAAACAAGCAGGGAGGCACACATTCCTATCCTTTCTGCAGACTAGCCATGACTTTGTGGGACACAGCATTGACTTACCAAGTACATCTGCAAGCACAATCCCTGCCAGGAAAGATAAATTCTCTGGCAGACGAACTAAGCAGAAACCTAATGGATCCCCATGAGTGGAAATTGGATCCACGAGTCTTCAGCATGATAACAAGGTTACTGGGGACGTCCAGACATAGACCTATTTGCCTCCCTTCACAACTGCCAACTACGGAGATTCTGCACAGTGACTTATCACAAGCAAGCATGGAAAGTGGATGCTGTATCTTTCAACTGGAAAAACCTAACAGCATATGCCTTTTCCCCACTGCCTCTCCTCTCCAAGGTACTCCTAAAAGTCAGAGAAGAGCAGCCAAAAATGATACTGATTGCCCCAAACTGGCCCCGCCAGCACTGGTACCCAATCCTAAACACCTTGTCTCACTGACCAGCCTGGACATTACCTCAAATTCCTCACTTATTGACCCAACAAAACAGATCTTGAACAGCAAACTCAGAACTTAAATCTGGCAGCATGGCGGATAATGTAACCATGCAAAACACGCCTCTCTCTAAAGCAGTGATGGATGTTATTTTGGAGGCCAGGAGGCCTAGCACCAGAAAATCTTGTGCAGAAAAATGGAAGAGATTCTGTGCTTGGAACCAGGCACAAGGAACTGACACGATTCTACCAAATATTCCTCAGATTTTGCAATACTTAAATGAGATGCTGGACAAAGGCCTACCCTTTTCATCAATTAAGATTCATGCCTTTGTCATTTCAGCTCATTACAATACAGAACCACCTATTTTTTCTCATCCATTACTAAGGCAGTACCTCAGAGGGGGCCAAAAACATAAGACCTCCAAGGAGAGCACCATTACCTGCATGGGACCTAAATTATGTCTTGGAAAAACGCACACTTGCCCCCCTTTTGAGCCAGCCTCTACAGCTGATATAAAATTCTTATCCTGGAAAACAGCTCTGCTCCTAGCAATAGCCTCTGCAAGACGAGTCTGAGTGACAGGCACTTATGGCAGTGGAACCTTTTATCATTTTCCATCAGGACAGGGTTTCTCTGAGGAAAAACCCGACATTTATGCCTAAGGTAGTGTCCAGTGTGGCCCTGAATCAAACAATTCGTTTGCCTACCTTTTATCCAAACCCACTGAATAAGAGTTGGGAAACATCTGCATTCTTTGGACATTCACAGGCGGCTACGCTTCTACTTGGACAGAACCAAAGCTTTCAGAAAGACTGAGCAACTTCTAGTGGCATATGCTGCACGATCACAAGGAAACGCTATCTCAAAGCAGACTATTTCAAAATGGATAGGCCACTGCATTCGTTTCTGCTATTCACAGCATGACAAATCAGTGCCTAAGGGCATTAGGCCACATTCAACCAGAGCAGCAGCCTTCCTCAGAGGAGTGCCTACCAAAGACATCATAGAGGCTGCAAATTGGAGTTCAGTGCACACTTTCACAAAGCACTATCACTTACCTTTCTACTCTAAATCCGGGGCAGACATTGCCACTGCAGTTCTGCAGGGCCTCATAGCCTCTCCTAATCCTGTTTAGCCCCAGCTGCCCAACCTTAGCTCTGGGATTCAACCCAATTGTAATGACTGCAACAGTGAAACACGATGAACATAGTACAGTTGTGTTCCTGCCATAAATGTAGATGTTCGAGTGTATTCACTGTTGCAGTCCAGGTTACCCACCCACCGTCCCCCTTTCCTTTGCTGTGTCTTATCTATACTTCTCTATTCTATACAGCCTATGTGGTATATTTGCTTGTAGATGAAGGTAGAGCTTTACTTTACTGCATGCATGTTTATTGGCATAAATTAGCCTACCCTTTTGGGGTTACCTGACATCAGGGTCAAGAAAACTGAAGAAATTGGCATTGGCTTTATCTTTTATCTTTTATACCCCTGGCGCACTGACGTCAGGGAGGAGGCGACAGCAACCGACGCCGGACCAGGACTTTGGAATTCAGGCCAACTGTGGGTAGTCTGCCAGCAGAATAACCCAATTGTAATGACTGCAACAGTGAATACACTCGAACATCTACATTTATGGTAGGTACACAACTGTACTTTTTGATTCATTAGAGGCATCTTGCAGGGCTGCTGTCACTGGGTCTGTACTTAGAAGGCATGCTTGGCTTAGGGAGCAGTCTTTGCCAGATCATGTTAAAGCTAAATTACTCGATGCTCCCTTAAACCAAGACCACCTGTTTGGCAACAAAGCAGACGTACTACTTAAAAAGATGGAGGAAAAAGCTAAATCCTGCAAGTACAGCCTCCCAAATTTAGTAGGCACTGGCCTTCTAAGAATTGGTCCTTTCCTGCCTCTTCCAAGCATACTTAGTCCAAACCCAGAACCAGCAGACCACCCAGGCTTCTGTCTCAAGGTACTCACAGACCTAAGCAGTGGAGGGCTCCCACTTCCAAAGCTGGAAGTAGTCAGACCACCGCCCTATGGTAAACTGTCACAATGACTTTACTTTAAACCTTCCAAGCCCTGCTCAACTGACTGTTCCCTTAGGGGGGGAAAGATCGCTCTTCATGCAAAAAACTGGGACCTCATTACCCAAGACAAATGGGTTTTAAATGTAGTTTCCCAAGGATACAGGTTCCACTTCCACTCCTTACCAACCCCAGACGGTTGGCCAGACCTACCACCAAATCAGTGGGCAGAGGCTCAAAAGCAGGTTCTCTCTCTTCTTAGCATCAAGGCTATTCAGCCTGTCCCAGAAGAGGAATGGGGGCAAGGTTTTTACGCAAAACTCTTCCTGGTACTCAGAAAAGACAATTCCCGGTGTCCTATCCTGGACCTGTCTAGCCTAAACATTTTTTTGGTAATCCCACAATTCAAAATGCTTACTCATCAGCTGCTTCTCATGCTAGGCAAAAATGCCTTTTTGGCAACACTGGATTTAAAGGAAGCCTACCTGCACGTCCCAATAAGGGAATCTTGCAGAAGATACCTACGCTTCAGAGCAGGCTACATGCACTATCAGTTCTCTGCATTGCCCTTTGGCTTATCTACTGCGCCCAGGGTATTCACAAAGTGCCTAGCTCCATTCATTGCATTTTACAGGCAAAGAAATATTAAAATATACCCATATCTGGACGATTGTCTAATTCAGGCAGAAAGCGAGGACATACTATTAAATCATCTGGCATTTGTAAAGAAATTACTAACTTCTCTGAGGTACACCATAAACGAAAAATCTCATCTAGTACCCTGCCACCAAATTGTATTCCTTGGAGCAAGCTTGAATACAACTTCACAGATGGCCTACCTCACACCAGAGAACCAAGTTTGTTTGACAAACTACTTCCAACTACTGGCCACAAAGGCCCAGCTATCTGCAAAGGAAATACTGCAAGCGCTGGGGTTCATGGCCTCTTTCATTCTACTAATTCCATATGCAAGACTGCATATGAGGAAACTCCAATGGTATCTAAAAAGCCTATGGTGTCAACATTCTCAGGACCTTGAATCAATGATTCCTATCATCCCTTGTCTAAAGACAGAGTTCCTTTGGTGGGCAGAGGCCTGCTACCACAACAAGGGACTGCCATTCATTCTACCCCCTGCCGCCCAAACCCTAACAGACGGATCAGACTATGCATGGGAGGCTCATTGCACAAGGCAGTGCATTCAGGGCAAATGGAACCAGAGTCAAATGCACCTGCATATCAATCAAAAGGTAATGTTAACTGTACAGGATGCTCTGACAGCTTTCAAGGACCACATTCTTCCAGGACAGTTATTGGTAAAGACGGACAACACCACTGTTATGTGGTACATAAACAAGCAGGGGGGAACCCACTCATACCCTCCCTGCAGACTAGCCATGGCACTGTGGAACACAGTCTTGAGCTACCAGGTGCACCTACAAGCTCAATTCCTGCCAGGCAAGCTAAATACACTGGCAGATGACCTAAGCAAAAATGTCATGGACCCACGAGTGGAAACTGGAAACAAAGATATTCAACATTTTGAGAAACAAATGGTGGAGCCTAGAGATAGACCTGTTTGCCTCCCCTCAGAACTACCAATTGGACAAATTCTGCACAAGGGCTCCCCACAGACGAGCTTGGAAAGTGGATGCCCTGTCCTTCCTCTAGAAAAACCTATCAAGTTATGCTTTCACCCCTCTGCTTCTCCTCTCCAAAGTGCTACTAAAGATCAAACAGGACAAACCAAGGACAATACTTTTGCACCGGACTGGCCATGCCATCACTGGTACCCCCTCTTGCGCAGTGTCACTGCTGGAACCATGGTACCTGCCTCAGATCTGCTGTCCCAGCAGGAGGGCCAGATTCTGCACCCACATCTTCAAACCCTGAAACTTGCAGCCTGGCTTAATTACATAATCTCTCCATCAACAACCCTCAGTAAGCAAGTGATGGATGTCATTCTGGAGGCAAGGAGGCCTAGTACTAGAAAATCCTATGCTGAAAAATGGAAACGATTCTGTTCCTGGAACCAAACTCAGGGGATGGGCACAAGAGTACCCAATTTACTGCACATTCTTCAATACTTAACTGAGATGCTTCACAAGGGCCTTTACTTTTCTTCCATCAAAATTCATGCCTCTGCCGTTTCAGCACATTATAATACAGAGCCACTCCTTCTTTCATCCACTGCTGAAGCAATTCCTCAGAGGGCCCAAAAACTTAAGACCACCAAGGAGAGCCCCTACTCCAGCCTTGGGACCTTAACTTTGTATTGGAAAAGCTCACGCTACCTTTCTTTGAGCCATCTGCAAATGCAGAGTTGAAATTCCTTTCTTGGAAACAGCCTTCCTTCTTGCCATCATTTCAGCAAAAAGGGTGTCTGAATTACAGGCCCTCATGGCAGTGGAGCCTTTCATCATCTTTCATGCAGACAGGGTGTCCCTTAGGAACAATCCTTCTTTTATGCCCAAGGTGGTATTCAGTGTGGCACTTAATTAGTCCATTCATTTTCCAACCTTCTTTTCTAATCCACAGAACAAAGGGGAATGAATACTGCACTCCTTGGACATGCACAGACAACTTGGATTTTACTTGGACAGGACTAAGCCTCTCAGGAAATCTGAACAGCTGCTGGTTGCATTTGCTGCAGGGGCGGAGGGGAAGGCCATTTCAAAGCAAGCCATTTCTAAGTGTATAGGCCATTGCATTCATTTTTGTTTATATGCACCATGGAAAACCTACCCCACAGGAGATAAGACCACATTCCACCAGGGCTGTATCTACCTCTACAGCGTTTCTCAGGAGTGTCCCTACCAAGGACATCCTAGAAGCTGCTACCTGGAGTTCTGTACATACCTTCACCAAGCATTACCACTTGCCATTTTTTTCTAAATCCAGAGCTGGTTTTGCCACTGCAGTCTTGCTTGGCCTTATAGCTGGTCCTAATGCTATCTAATTGCCTCCTCCCTTCCTTAGCTTTGAGAATTTACCCAAATGTAATGACTGCAACAGTGAAATATGAAGAACATAGTACAGTTGTGTACACTTACCACAAATGTAGATGTTCAAGTGTATTCACTGTTGCAGTCCTGGTTACCCTCCCTCCAGCCCCCTGACTTCTTTTGACTATACCTCTAGGCTTGTTTACTATTTATTTATTTGCAGTTGTTTAGCCAGGATAGTCCATTGGGCCTGAAGAACCCGTTTTCAGTGGAGTCCTGGGGAGAAAAGCTCCTCATACAGATTACACAAAGGTTAATATACAAACATAGATTACATGAAGATTACAGAGGTAAACAAACTAAGATTAATATGCACACATAGAATGCATGAAGACTACAGAGGTAAAACAGACTGATCAAAAGTATTTAAATCAAAGTTAATAATAATAATAATAATAATAATAATAATAATAATAATAATAATAATATTTTTTTTTTTTTTTTTTTTTTTTTGGACAGGTAGTTGGATTCAGTAAGGAAAGGAATTACTGGATACTAGTAAGGAGTTGTATAATAGAAGGAAGCAATAATTTGTTACCTGGGATTTGAGAGAAGGAAGGGAAAGAGTGCTGAAGTAAAGTATAAGTTATGAGGGATGGGAGCAGGAGCATTCCCATGTGGAAGTTAGATGAGAGCGGAGTGATTTTTTAAAGGATGGGAGGCTAGTAGTGGTACGAATGGAGGGGGGAAGGGAGTTCCATAGGCGTGCAAGAGAGTGTGAGAGGAGGTATTATCCTGGGGGGTGGAGGGGTCTGTAAACTTCTATAAGGTTTTGATTGTTAGATCTGAGAAGCCTTTGTGTATGGTGCAATTTAAAGGTAGTGGAGAGGGAGGGACAGAGGGATGGCTGGAAAATGAGTTTGAGCATAGGTGAGCTGAGTGTAGGAGAGATAGTTGGGAAGCTCAAGCCAGTATAGTTTGTGAAGAGATTCAGTGATGGGTTGATGATTTGTTGCTAGTGGCGAATCAGGCTATTTTATTGCAACAAGAGGACAGTTTGGTTTTGAGAGATAACTAGGTTTGTTAGAAGAGAGGCTCCATAGAGAAGGGAGGGTAAGAGAAAAGAAGTAGAGAGAGTAAGTTTAGTAGTTGAGGTGAGGAACTGATTGTGTCGGTAGAGCATGCCAAGCTTTTGGTGTTTTTTTTTTTTTTTATGTTTAGTAGTAGATGGGAGTTAAATTTGAGCCTGTCATCTAGTTGAACTCTGAGTAGTTTGGTTTGTTACCAGCTCAAGAGGTGTTGTATTTTGGCTGGTAATGGAGAATAAATTTCGATCGAAATTCTTAGTTTTAGAGGAGGTAAAAATCATAAGTTTAGTTTTAGCAGCATTGCGTGCTAGATGGTTGTCTTTCATCCATTGTTCTGTGGTAGAGAAAGCATCTTGAGTTAGTTTTAAGAGAGTTGGTATGGATGGGGCAGCACAGATGATTGTGAAATCATCTGCATATTGGATAATGTTAGCAAGAGGGATAGAGTGGTAAAAGTCATTAATGAAAATGTTGGAGGAGGGGGCCCAGTATGGAACCTTGTGGGACACCTGTGGGGGTGATGAGGAAAGAGGAGGTGGCCTTTTTCCATTTGACAGCTTGTTGCCTATTAGAGAGATAACTGGTAAACCATTTGAGGGAAGAGGGGGAGAGGTTTAGGTTAGTTTAGTAAGAAGTAGGTTGAGAGATAGTGTCGAAGGCCTTAGAGAGATCGAGAAGGATGGTAGATACAGTGAAGCCAGAATCTCTAGCTTTATTCACAGTTTCAAGGAAGGAAAGGAGGGCAGTCATAGTGCTATGATGGGGTCTGAATCCGTGCTGGGTGGGGGTTAATAGGTTATTGTCTAAGAGATGGGGGAAGAGTTGAAGGTGGATACATTTCTCTAGGACTTTAGAAATGGGAGAGAGGATGGCGATGGGACGGAAATTGGAAATATTAGTATTATTTCCTCCTTTGTGCAGGGGAATGATGTAAGCTTTTTTCCAGATTTCAGGAACAAGACCTTCTTGGATAGAGCGGTTGATTAGGATGCTGATAGGGAGGGCAATGGCTTCAGCAGCTATGCTGAGGAAGTATGAGGGAATGTTATTGGGGGCATTGATGCATGGTTTTAGTTTCTGCAGGAGTTTTCTTATAGTAGAAGTAGGAATAGGTTTAATGAAAAATGGTGGGGGTTGAGAGTGTGAGGAATGAGAGAAAGAAGATGGGAGGGGAGATGGGTGAGGAGAAGTGGAGGGTAGGAGGCAGATTGTTTGAAAAAGAAGAGGTAAGTTTGGAAATAGTCAATGAAGAAAGAATTGAATTGGGTAGCAAGATCAGAGTCTTGTACATTTGGGGAGGGGTTAGGGTTTTCTGTAGTACCAGGTTTTAAGAGGGTAGTTGTACCTCTCCAGAACTTTTGTGGGTTGGTTTTATGGTTGCTTTGACGTTGGACAAAGTAGTTTTGACGGTCTGCTGAGATAAGCTTTTTAACTGAGTTACGAAGCGTTTTGTATTCATTAAGGTTAGATGTAGATTTGTTCCTCTGGTATTGTGTCCAGGCTTTATCTCTAAGTCGCATGGTGGTTAGTGTACTTTTAGTAATCCAGGGGGTGGCTTTCCTTTTTATTCTTTTGGTTATTAAGGGAGCATGATTATTTAGGAGATGTAGGAAGGTTGTATTAAAGTGAGTTATTGCATTTGCAAGTGGTAGAGTTTTTAGAGGGTACCAGTTAAGTGATTTAAGGGTGTCAGAGAAAGCTTCTGGGTTAAAGTTTCTATGACATCGGGTAGTTAAGTATGAGTAGCTAGTAAGGGAGAAGGAAAACGTCTAGTGAAGATGGGAAGGTGGTCACTGAGGGAGTCAGGGAGGGTTCCACTGTCAGGATAGTTATGGGGGTGGGAGACTAAAATCCAGTCTAAAATGCTGCCACTAGTAAAGTCTTTGGATGGCCTAGTTATGGAGTTGATGAGTTGAGAGTAGTTGTATAGGTTGATGTTGAGGGGGTGAGTAGGGGACTGAATGGAAGACCAATTAATATTGGCGTCTCCCATGATTATAGTTTCATTACAGATGTTAGTTGATAGCCAGGAGAGGATTTCTTCGAGTATTGGGACATTGTCTCCGGGGGGGAATGTAAAGAGAGGCTATATATATAAATTTATGTTTGTTTAGCTGAAGATGAGCTAGTATTAATTCTGCATTAGTGAACCTTGGAATGGCTTTATTGTAGGGTGTTATAGATAGGGAGGAAGAGTAGATTAGAGCCACTCCACCACCTTTTTTATGGGTTCTGTCTGTTCTGATGATAGAGTAATTGGGTATGCTTAAAAGCTTTCTGGTGTATTTGCTTTTTGTTGACTGTGTAAACTTGTCTATAATTGCTTCCCATTATGGGGGCACCTGACATTTGGCGCAAGAAAAACTGATGTAATGGCGTTTGCTGCATGCTTTATACCCCTGACTACCTGACGTCATGGAAGATGAGACGGCAACTGATGCAGGACCTAAGACTTTGATAATCTGGCTGACTGAGGGCTACCTGCAAGCAGGTACCCAAATGTAATGACTGCAACAGTGAATACACTCGAGCATCTACATTTATGGTAAGTTTACACAACTGTACATCTAAAGTAGTTAACTTCATTTGATCAGCAGCCTGTGGGTATCCGATCCGACCTGGATCCGAGCCAGCAGCTTTCCAAACTAGAGATCCGAGCTCCAAGCTCCTCCCCCTTACCCGTAATACCCTGCTACCTCCCTGCAGTCCTCAGATCTCGTTTGCTGCGGCTTCTTAAAGCACGAGTGACTAGCTTCTAGCGGTTTTGTGAGTGGTTTAATAGGGTTTTTTTTGCTCTGTTTTTCTCAAAAAAAATTGTGTCTGTCTGTTAATCACCCCTTAGTTTATTTAACTTAAATACTTTTAGTAAGTTAGTCTTCACCTTTCCCTTCCCCTTTTCTGTGTGTGAGGGTGTGTGTGAAGGCCATATTTTCTGAATGCTCTGAGTGTGGCCATAAGCTGTCCCCAGCCGATGGCCACACTTAGTGTGTTGTTTGCCTGGGGGTGGCTCATTTATCATCAGACTGCCAGATCTGTGCCGCCTTCAACCCCTGGGCTTTGGGAGATAGGAGGACCAAGTTAATATTCGTGGTCCTTTTGCCCGCAAATTCTGCTACTTCCTCCTCTCCCTCAGTGGCACCAGCTGCGGCTGTACAGCCAACTGTTCCTGCTCCCCTGGCCGGGACTCAAACTCCCACTGTGTCCCAGGGAGAGAGGGACTCCTGAAAGAAGGATAGGCGAGATAGAGAGAAGTAAAGATACAGGGAGAGGCATAGGAGCCACAAGCGCTGGGCCGATTCTGCCCCCTCGGCCCCGCCGGCTAAGCAGCTCCTTTCTCCTTTGAAGGTCTCCGGGTCTTCCCCCTCTTGGCTCCGTTCTCCACGTTTCTCTCCGGAGCCAGAGGAGGAGACCAGGTCACCTTCGAGGTCTTCGAGCCTCGGTGGCTTCTTCTAGATCTACGAGGAGCCTTTAGGACGCAGACATGGACCGGATGATGTGTCGCTTCCTCCAGGCCCAGATGCAGATGGGAGTGCTCTTGCCTCCCCCCCTCCAGGGGGGGGGCTTGGCCCCATTCTTTGCCCCCCCTTGCTCCTTCTCCGATCCATTATCGGGTTTCGGAGCAGTCTGATCCAGGTAGCTTTGGAGCCAGGGAGTCGGCGCCGATATTAATCACTACTTCGCCGGCTGTACCCTCGTTTGTCGGGTCCTTTTTCGTATCCGAGCTCTCGGGGCTGTGAGCCGAGCCTCGGATCCGGAGGGGTGAGTGGTCTTCGGCTCCGATGCGGTCGGAGCACACTCCTCTTTCGGGTCCATTTGCTTCGGCGCCGATCTACATGTCTGATCCGAGGGGGCTGCTCTTAGATCCTAGGGAGAGTGGTTCACCTTCGGCCTTCAACGTCGTGGAGAGGGTCCTCTCGAGAGATTCGAGGCCCCATGCTCGTGCTATGGATCCACCCGCCATTCCCTCGCAGACTGGCCTGTCTTCCATCATCCAGCCCCAGGGACAACCTGCGTCTACGTCCCAGATGGTTCCCCTAGAGGAACAGGACCTGGTTGGTGAGCCCTCCTCGGACAGCCCCCCCGAAGAGGTTCCTCACAAACGAAAGTGTAAAAGGAGGCACTTGGACTTCCCCGAGTCTCTCATGGAAGACACTGACTTGGAGGAAGGGGAAGGTTACCCCAGGTCACCCCCCGAAGACATCTCCTTTGGAGACATCATGGAGATGCTGCACATTAGAGGGGGGGTGGTCAGCCCAAAAACCTTCCTCCGATGAGTCTGTGTTTCTGGAGGCATTTGACGCAGGCCCATCTACCTCTTGGGTGTCCCCTCCGGCCGACCCCCTGGTAGATCTTATAACTACCAGGGTGTGGAAGGAGCCGGACACTGTAGAGCTGATCACCAGGAGACCAGATAAGATCCTTAGTCCCCCGACATACAGGACGGCATGGAGCAAAGGTTCCCCAGTAGATGCCATGGTGGTGGCGGCTGCCACCAAGAAGGAACTGGCTCAGGATAGCTCCTTGGTACATCCTCCCGACAAGGAGTCTTGGACGATGGACTGCATTCGAAAGCGGATGTTCGCTTCAACCACCTTCTCCGTAAGGGTGCTGAGCTAATTTGCACACGTGATTCGCCTTCAGCGGGATCTAATCCGAGTATGCTGGGACACCCCCGGAGTCCATGTCGGCAGAGGACAAACGAACCTTCTCTGCACGAATGGCCACTGTAAAGACTGTATCCAACACTTCTATGCGGCTTCTCACCCTTGCCCCAGAGAGGGCAGCTAGAGCCAGCAGAGCAGGCATTGCCTTACGGTGTCATGCCTGACTCCGTCTTTGCGATTTTGCGGAACCCTTCAAGGCATCCTTCGTGAAGGCTTCCTTTGACGGTTCTACCTTGTTTGGCAAGACCTTCCGCAATACGCTACTCCAGAGCGAGAAAGACAGGAAGATATTGTCTGCTGTTGGAATCCACTTCTCGGCTCCTCAGAGGTCCTTTTCCAGGAACCAGAGAGGACAAAAGAAGATGTGGTTCCAGAAATCTCAACAATCCCGTTTCGCTCCGGACCCTTCGTCCTTCAGAGGCAGGGGAGGACAAGGCGGATGCTGGCCCAGAGGCAAAGGGGGGGGCAAAGAATTTCGGGTCGAGGGAACCCTTTTCCGACTGACCCGCGCAGCCACACTGAGGGGTTGCCTGACTGCTCCTCTCTGGAGGCAGTTGGGGGGCTTTTCTCAGAACACCTAGCACATTGGGAGTCTATCATGACAGATCGGTGGGTGCTCCGAATAATATCCAGAGATTACTCTATTCCCTTCGTGAACCCTCCCCCTCAGTTGAGGCGCCTCCCCGATGTCCCACCCAACCAGAAGGAGGCGGATGCTTTAGAGATAAGAGCTGCTAAGAAAGAGCCATCCAGCGCGTCCCCCCAGGCCAGTCCGGATCAGGCAATTACTCCAGGTTCTTTTTGGTGCCAAAAAAGACGGGGGAATTTAGGCCAATTCTCGACTTGTCTACATTGAACCTGTCCGTTGCCAAGGAGAAATTCCGGATGGTCGCCATTCAATCTACTCTCCCCCTTCTGCCGGAGAACGACTGGATGTGCTCCATAGACCTCAAGGATGCATACTATCACATTTTAATGAACAGGCGATCCAGGAGGTTTCTCCGCTTTTGGTTGGGTGCCAGTCATTATCAGTTCAGGGTCCTCCCTTTCGGCTTCACCACAACCCCCAGGTTGTTCACCAAGGTCATGGCAGTTGTAGTGGCCCACCTGAGGCTTCACGGAATACAGGTCTTTCCTTACCTGAATGACTGGCTCCTCACCGCTCCCACCAGGCATCTACTATGCTCGGCCAGGGATTATTTCATGCGCTTGGCCCACCAATTGGGGATCACTATAAATTACAAAAAAATCGTCCTTTCATCCTGCTCAGGTCGTGGACCTCATAGGGGCCAGAATAGACGCGCTTCAGTCCAAGGCCTTCTTGACATCTGACAGACTCCGCAACCTAACTCTCCATGTCTTAGCCCTTCTACAGTCTCCGGCTCCACCAGCGGAATTAGTTCTGAGGGCTCTAGGGTTTCTGGCGTTGGCTATCAACCTTTCACCCCTAGCCCGCTTGAATATGAATGTTCTTCAGTGGACCTTGCAGGTCCAGTGGTCCATCCTTTGACATCCATTGTACTCCCCGATTCCCCTCAGCAGGGTTTGCAGGGAATCTCTGCTTTTTTGGCTCCATTCCTGAGAGCTTCGTGAAGGGCGGCCTTTTTTGATGCCTCTACCCCAAGCCACCGTGACCACAGATGCTTCTCGCCTAGGGTGGGGGGAGGGTATTGCATGGGTAGAACCGTCCAAGGCACGTTGACTCCAACAAAGACCGTTCTGCGTATCAGTGTTCTGGAGATGAGGGCAGTGCTTCTAGCGTTGCAAGCTCTCTATGCCCTTCTTCCTCTAGGGACTATTGCAATTCAGACAAACAACGTGTCAGTGGTCTGGTACATCAACAAACAGGGGGGGACCAGGTCTTACCCCCTTTGCCGAGAGGCCATGAGAGTTTGGGAGTGGGCGATATCCACCAACCGTTTTCTGCTAGCAACGCACATCCCGGGTCAGTCCAACATTTTAGCGGACAAGCTGAGTCTAACTATCCTCTCACCTTACGAGAGTGGTCTTTGAACCCCTTGGTAGTGAAACAGATCTTCCTCAAATGAGGTCAACCTTGCTGCGATCTGTTCGTATTGCCTTTGAACGCAAAGTGCAGCAAGTTTTTCGCTCTAATCCCTCCACTGGGGGAGACCCCCAGAGACGCTCTAGTTCATGCTTGGCCATCCAGTCTTCTTTATGCTTATCCTCCTCTCCCGTTAATTTCAAAATTCTTGCAGAAAGCTCATGGATTGGGGAGAAAGGTTATCCTCGTAGCCTCATTCTGGCCTCGTCAAACCTAGTTCCCATACCTGCGGTCTCATCTCATAGCTCCTCCTTGGATCTTAGATCCCATTCAGGATCTGATTTCTCATCCTTCGTGATTGAAAACTTCGAACCTGGATGACCTCAAGCTTTCCGCTTGGTTGATCCAGTTCCGTTAGTGGCTAGGACTCTCGGCATCTTGTCCGCAGTTAAATCCATCCTGGTGGCGGCACATAAGCCTTCTACCAGGAAAGTCTACAACAGTAAATGGAAACGTTTTTTTATCTGGGCCGGGCAAAGGAATTTGGACCCCTTTACAGCTCCCATTCCAGCAGTACTTGATTTCTTATCCCACATTTTTCATCAGGGGGCCAGTCCTTCAACTGTGAAGGTTCAAATGGCGGCCATTTCCCACTTCCACATCGGAGACAATCTTGGTCCCTTACCTTCTTGAAGGGCACCTTTCTTTTAAGACCTTCTGTCAAGAATGTGGTTCCTCTGAGGGATCTAACCTTAGTCCTCCAGGCTCTTACTGCCCCCCCCCCCCTTTGAGCCTGCAGCTTCGGTTGACTTTAAGTATTTGTCTTGGAAAACTGCCTTCTTGATTGCTATTACCTTCGCTAGAAGGGTATCGGAGCTTCAGGCCCTTTTTACTAAACCTCCGTATCTTGTCTTCCATAAGGACAGAGTATCCTTCAGGACTAATCCCTCCTTTTTTACCTAAAGTGGCTTCCGAGGCTAACATCAACCAGTGCATTAATCTGCCTGTTTTCTTCCCTAACTACCAGAACAAAGGAGCGTACAGACTCCATTCATTAGATGTGCATAGACAGTTGCACTTTTATTTGCACAGAACAGCTGCCTCTTGTAAGTCGGAGCAGCTCTCTTTCTTCTGCTAAGCCATCCTTGGGTAAACCAGTAACGAAGGTGACTCTAGCTAGGTGGATATCTCACTGCATTTTACTCGCGTACAGAATTTCTGGTTGGCCCGAGCCCGTGGTGGGTTCGTGCTCATTCTACCCGTTCTATGGCTACCTCTGCTGCCTTTTGGTCAAGGGTACCCTTGGATGACATTTGTTCTGCGGCTACTTGGGCTTCCTCTCATACCTTTATTTCTCATTATAAATTAGATCTGCTATCCAGGGGGAGGGCATCCTTTGGCTCTGCAGTGCTCCGGAATATTCTTCCTTGAGGACCTCCCAAGTTTTTTGGTAGCTGGGGACTCTGTCCCACAGGTTGCTAATCAAATGAAGTAAACTACTTCAGATGAAGAAGTTATGTACTCACCATAACGTTCCATCCGAGTAGGTAACTTCATTTGTCAGCAACCGACCTCCCCCTCCGTCCCCCTAACCTGTAGTTCGTTGCTTGAATAATTAAGTGATTCACTCCTGGTGGGTATCAGGTTAGGATGTTCAGGTTTTGCTTGTTTTGGTGCTGTCTGATAATTGGGCAAACTCGATCTGAGGGCTGGAGGGAGGTAGCAGGGTATTATGGGTAAGGGGAAGGAGCTTGGATCTCTAGCTTGGAAAGCTGCCGGCTCGGATTTTGGTCAGATCAGATACCAACAGGTTGCTGACAAATGAAGTTACCTACTCAGATGGAACGTTATGGTGAGTACATAATTTCTTTTTTTCCATAGTTGGACGACTGGCTCCTAACTGCCACCACCAAGCAGCTACTAATCAAAGCCATGGACTACACCATCCATCTGCTCTCAAAACTAGGCATTACTGTAAATGCAGAAAAGTCTGCCTTGTTGCCATCACAGCGTGTTACATTTATAGGTGCAGATTTAAACACAATACGACTTGTTGGCAAAACTGCCTCAAAAAAGGATTCAAACGTTACGCAGTCAAGTGCTTATCTTACTCAACAAGAAAAAAGTACAAGCAAGATTTGTCTTCAAGGTCCTAGGCTCTTTTGCAGCAACAATAACACTTGGTCCCCTGGCACGACTTCACATGCAAATATTACAGTGACTACTCTTCGCTCAATCGTCCATACAGGAGTTTCCCATGTCTCATGAGATTTTCATTAGAGACTCCTGCAAGAGGGACCTGCTTTGGTGGATCCAGTCCACTCGGGTAACAATAGGTAGACCGTTTGTACTTTCTTAGCCTGTCGCTACAGTAACCATGGATGCATCCCAGTTAGGGGGGGCATGATCTGGGACAAACGGTCCAAGGGGTTTGGAAAGGTCACGAGTAGCATTTTGCACATCAATGTCCAAGAGATGAGGGTGGTGCTTCTGACGTTGCAAGCATTTCAGAACTCTCTTCCCATGGGGACTATTGTAATTCAGACGGACAATATGTCGGTGGTATGGTGCATCAATAAACTGGGGAACCAGATCCTATCCCCTATGTCGAGTGGCCCAGAGAGTTTGGCAATGGGCGATATCTTCTCAATGCTTTCTGACGGCAACACATCCTGGGAAAATCCGACGTCATAACAGACAGGCCAAGTAGAGCTATTCTCATGGCTCATGAGTGATCCCTGAATCAGGAAGTTGCATATCGAATTTTTCGCAAGTAGGGCCAGCCTTGCTGTGACCTTTTTGCCACTCCCTTCAACCAAATGCAGCAACTACTTTGCCCTCATTTCCCCTCTGGGAGAGTCACTGAGGGATGCATTTGCGTACGATTGGCCCCTGGGACTTACTTCATGCTTTTCCTCGTTTTCTTTGATTCCATAAGTTATTCAGAAAACCAAGTTGTTGAGTTGCAGGTTTATCCTGTTTGCTCCATACTGGCCTCGTCCGATTTGGTTCTCTTTCCTTTTGCCCCACCTTCAGGAGGATCCATGGATCCTGGACCCAGTGACGGCTCTTCTGACGCATCATTCAGGAATGCTCCATCCTGCCCTTCAGAGCCTCAAGCTGACAGCTTGTTTTCTCCACTTCCAATCTTAGACGGGCTTCCAGAATTATCCCCTGCAGTGCGCCACATTTTGGTCTCATTGCACAAAAAGGCAACTAGGAAACTTTATGCAGACAAATGGAAGAGGTTCTCTTGTTGGTTCGACAAAAAACACATAGATCTTTTACAGTCTCTATCTGCAATTTTGGAATCCCTGAAAGAAATTTTTAATCAAGGAGCAGTGGTGGCCACTATTTTAGTTCAACTAGCCTCTATATCTAATTGTCATGTGGGGGGACTCTGATCCAATGTAATGTCCCGTAAGTTATGCAAGGCCTTCCTCAGGTGTACTTTCCTGTTAAGACCTCCTGTAAGAGAACCTCCTCCCCCATGGGATCTAAATTTAGTATTATCAGCACTGATTTTTTCCCCCTTCGAACCAGCATCCTCTTGTTCAAAATTTTTATCCTGAAAAACAGCAGTTACCTCAGCTAAGAGGGTTTCAAAGTTGCAGGCCTTATCCATCCGTCCTCCCTATTTGATCTTCCACAACGATAGTTTCCCTCAGAACAAATCCTTCCTTCTTACCAAAAGTCTTTTCTGAAATAAATTTAAACCAATCTGTAGAATTGCCTGTTTTTTTCCAAATTATAGGAACAAGGCAGCATATAAGCTTCACCAACTGGATGTACATAGACAACTGTGTTTTTATTTACACAGGATGAAAGATTTCAGAAAATCAGATCAATTTTTTGTGTCCTATTCAGAAACAAAATAAGGCCAGGCAGTCTCAAAAGTTACTTTGTCCAAATGGCTTACTGAGACTATCAAATATGTTTATCAATCTCATAATAAAGAACCGCCAGGGAAAGTGAAAGGACATTCAACTAGAGTGGTGTCTACTTCCATTGCCTTTCAATCCAGACTTCTATTGGATTCAGTTTATGCGGCGGCTACATGGGTTAGTTCTCACACCTTTATCTCTCATTACAAAGTAGATGTGGCCTCCCAGAGCAGGGCATCCTTTGGTTCCACTGTCCTGAAGAGTTTATTCTCTTAAGTCACCCAAGAGAAAGGTGCTGGGGACTCTGTCCCACCCAGCAAGAATGAAGGCGAGATAGGACAACATAATATAAAGAAGTTATGTACTCACCATAACGTTCCTTGTTTGTTGTCCATTATCTCGCCTTCATTCTTGCGTCCTACCCAGCCATCCCCCTCCCAGAGGATCTAGAGGAATTTTTACAATTGTCAAATATGGTCCGATTCCCATTTTGCCTTCCTTTTACCTTTATGACCAATATATTTTCTCTTTCTGTATGTTAATCATATCATAGGGAGCGTTCTCCCTCAAACAAGATCTGGGGAACAGCCGCTAAGCACCATGGGGATAGGTTTTAGCCTCGAGCCAGTAGAAGTTCTCGAGCTTTGGTATACGTTCGAGTCAGAGCAGAGATTTGGCTCTGAACCCAACCAGCAAGAATGAAGGCGAGATACTGGAAAACAAACATGGAATGTTATGGTGAGTACATAACTTTTTATTTCTTGCATCATGATTGCTGAATTTTTATAACTGTTGATTTATCTTTTTCCTGTTCGGGAAGAAGTGTTGAATACCTTCTTGTTTCCTTCCCTGCAACTTGCATTATTTTTATGATAAAATGTTTGACGTATGCAGTGCTTTAGAATGCATGAATCTTTTTGTTAAAATTAATGAAGTTGAAGTGGCATTGATTAAGTTCGGGAAAGAAATATAATGGATTTTTACAATAACTAAAAAAATGAAAGATTTGATTCCCTCTTTGGTCCATTTCTATTGTATGCTTTTTCTATAGTAGATGTTTAATTCCATTTTCTTGTCATTGCACAATAAAAAAATATTTATATTTTTAGAGAACTATATATGTAGCTGACCTAACAGAAGAGCTTTGCAACAGTGAAACTCAAATCATAAAATGGCTGAAAAAGGGAGAAAGTAAGTACATTGATATTTTGCTTATGTTTTGGACCATGTATATGCTGAATTTCCATGTGTCATTTGATTTGAATGCTTTTGAGCAGTGTTTATATTAACCGTATTAAATGTTTGACCGCATTAAAGAATCTTTCAGCTATTCCTTTCATTATGACCTCGCAGGTTCTTTTATTGCATTTGTGAAATCTGGGCTCCCACCCATGAAGATCCAGTAAAGAATCCAAATTCATTTATGACTTGCATTGCCAAATACTTTGATTTGTAGCTAGTCTGTGATCGTTGCAAAGATCACTGCTGCAGTGTATAATCAGATTTCCACATGAATTGGGTGCTGACAGACCTCCACATTCTCTTCTGAATTTAATAAATTTTTGAGCTCATGAGAGTGAGATTGAGCTCTCTCGCTATAGTTCTCACTTTCTCACAGAGCAAAAACTAAGAGCAGCCTGCACTACTTTACCACATTGTCGTTAGTTTGTTTTCCAGATGATTTCCAGTGCAGTAAATATGCAGTTTAAAATCGTGATTGTATTTATGAACACATCTACGCTATTAGAAAAAATAAACACGAAAATGCTTTGGCCAAACATGTTTCCTGTCACCCAGATCACAACTTCAAGTTTATGGTGATAGATCAGATTACTCAGAATAAAAGGAGAGGTCCAACTGGCTTAAAATTGGAAGAGCTTGAACTTATGTGGCAGATTAGACTGAATGCGTATAACGTCCCTGGACTAAATGAAAACTTCTCTATCGGCAGTATTTTAAAGATTAAAAGTTTAGCAAGATGAACTTGCCACAAATTGATGAAATTTTGGGTTCTTGAGGTAGTGGGACATTCAGAGCGTGGAGGTGATTGGGAGACCAAAGTAGAATATAGAGAAATGATTTGGCAATTAAAATTAGAAGCATGCTGTGATGAAGGTTTAAACGACCACATCTCTATTGTTCCAGCACTTAAAATATTGGCCGCAGATCCTAAAATTACAAAATATTGAACAATTTGCAATAATTTAATATTTTAACAATTAATCATTTAGTACTTAGTACCTAATATTTAATATGTGATATTTATTTAATATGTGATATTTATTTAATTTATATTTAATATTTAATATTTAATAATATTTATTCATATACTTATTCATATACTTACACAGATTCATTGAATTATTTGGTTATATATGCATTGATATAGTATGGGGATAGGTTTATTTATTTATTTATTTATTTATTGAATATAAGATGAAATACGTATATAATAACAAGTTCCATTTTAATGGATTATTTTAAAATATATATTTTTTAAAACTTTTTTAAACTCTAAATACCCTTCAAACATATGGGAATAATGAACCACATACCTTTTTCACTCCCATTAGTGGGGTGAAAGTTTTTTTTATTGTTAATACTATGTTAATATATTGTTTACACTTCAGTAATGTGAAACGACACATATACCTCCTTCTTTTAAAGTGTACCTTTTATTGTATGGTTGTATGGAGTATTTATATTGTTCATATTGTTTATACTGTTTTTATATATACATTTTTATATATACATTTTTATATATGTATTTACGAACATGGGTCCCTGGAATTTTAGTATAGGTCCTTGAAAGTTTGACAAAAAAAACACATAAAAATGCAAATTTACTAACAACTTATTTATGACATGTATTATAAGTCCTTAAAAATAATATAAGCTTCCTTTAAGCAGCACCCTATGATTTTTTACCATTTCTAGTTTTGAGTTTTAGCAATGTTTACTAACTATTTATATGATGTTAAAATGAACTGGTATTCACAAACACCTGAATTCAGTGTCTATATGGGGTACTACGCCTTTAATGTAGATGGGTTTAATTATTGACAATTGATTGTTAATTAATGAAAACTATGACTGTATAAAAGGAATGGTCGAGGGGTATAAGTTATTCTGATGAAGTCTCCGTAATAGGAGACGAAAGCGCTTAATCGACCTTTGCTTTTGCTCTTGCTTTTTGATGTGATTTTTATACAATAAAAGTGTTTGCTACTTCCTCGAGTGGTTTGCCTGCCTTCACTGGAAATAGGAAAACCTTCATTGTGCCGGAGACTTAGTGGATTATTTCGTGGGTACTTCTGTTCTTGGTTACAACTTGCTAGATTTTAGCTAATTTTACCTCTTACTTTCTAGTTTTTAATAATTTTTTTCATTGATATTAAGTTGTAGTTAGTTGTTTGTTAGTTTGTAAGTAGGAGGTGTAATGTGTATAATAGTTTGAACCGTAGGTGGGTTTATATGGTGACTATTGACATCTGTTAGTATTTATAAGATGTATGCCACTTGTAACCATTTGTCTGAAGAAGTTTGTGCATGTTACACAACTGAAAAGCACTTTACATCATTTTATTAAATTTATTACTTTGCCGTTCAAGTGCCGCTTCTTTTGTTCTGATTTGTTTTTGTTTTGGATTCAAGTCTGTTTTTGCCTCAGTTCGTTTATGCAGTTTAAAATATTTTTTTCCACACATTGTTTTATAGTTTAGTTTGTATTGCAGTTTAAAAAACATTTGTGACATTTTGGTTCAGATCTTGTGGATTACAAATTTCTGAGGTCCATGATATCTGTAAAACACTTGCTGACAGGTTTGCCAGTGGAATACAAATTTTACCAAGAATTTACAATTTGTATTTGCTTTTTTGTCTTTAAGAGCCAGGAAGCCACCTCCTGTGAGAATTGTGCTGCCTTAAATAAAAAGACTTTCCACTGAAGGCTGTGCCTGAGGATTGAATGCTACTGGCATTACCCAAAGAGAGGTGTGGCATGTTGAGGGGTTTACACTTTTCAGGTATTCAAATAAATTATCCTTTGAAATTAAACAAATGCTTGGGCAGAGACACTCGAGGTATAAGAAATCTGCAGTCATGGAATCCTGTTGCTGGATCTGAAGAGCTGTTGACTTTTCCTCCACTAGTCCCCAAGTTGGGCCTACTCTTTCCTCTCTCATACTGACATCTTTGGAGCAAGACAGTGGGAGCTTCTCTCACTTAACTGACTTAGCTTGAATAACACTAAAAGTACCTTGCAGGGTGAATGCCAATTTAGTTAGTCTACCGACATCCATAATGCAATTCCACCTCTCACAGACTTTTGCTGCAGCAAGTAGTTGCTGAAGCACTATTTGGCTTCTCTCACAGGGCATTCCTGTTGTGCATGAGATTTCTGAGGGCCTTGTCTGTATCCTGCTTTCTACCTTCTCTTCAAGAACTGCTTTCTGATTTTATTCCAGGAATGACCCCATCCATGCACACAGTTCACACGGTCACCTTCAGTTATTTTTGCCCTTGGGTATTTGGCAGCTTGGCATAGAATTGGCTATAAAATGGCTTGACTGCCAACTTCTGAATGACTTCCCTTGTGGAAAAAGAGTGACTGAATTTCCCAATGCCTTGGTTTCTGAGACTGATATTCTGGCCTACTCTTCAGAGCTCTCTCTTCCTCTGCAGTATTACATTAAAAATGAGGAGTAGATCTTATCAGGCTGCCCTCCACAATGTGTCCACTGGAGAGATTTTAAAACTGAAGGAGGATCATTTAGTTATAGTCCAAAGTGGTGGTAAAAGGTATTTGGACCTCTTAAGATTAAGGACCTTAATTTCACTGTAGGGTCTCTGGTTTTCCAGGTGTTCGAATACTTTTGAATCCATCTTTCTAGAGCCTTGCTGTCTAACCCAAGACCTCGGGATGCTAGATAGATTCTGCAGGGTTGAGGAATTTTGTAAATTGCTGTTGATTCTGCAATGGTCTCTGAATGCTTTCAGGGTTTCTAAGTTAGTCCCATGTGTCAGTACATTTCTCCTGAATATGTCAGCAGAGTGCAAGATATTCTTGCTGTTAAGTGTTGTAGTTGTATCCTTAGGGGGGAACCCTGCTACAGGTTGAGATCTGACATCTGGCTACTCTTGCAGGTATGAACAGCTCTCTTGGGTTGTCATATTTTTTTTTATCTTCTGACATCTCCATGTTCCTGGTATAAAAGGTGGTGTATGCCCAACTGTCTTTAGATCTTGTTTGCTGCATATGTATTAAGAAAAGGGTGTTTTTTTCAGTCCATTGCTATGGCATGATTCAGAAGAGCAAGCAGATAAGAACCCCATTGGGAATCCTCACTTATCTTTTTCTGTTATAAATTGCTATGTTTCTGGCTGGTAATATTTCCTTGAGGTATCTGTTTTTTAGGTGCGTCTGTGGTGTATGATATGGAAGTGTTCTGCATCTTTCAAGAGAGGCAGATGTGCTAGCAAATGGCGATTTTCAAAAGACAATCAGTTTTCATATTGTTATGTTGGAGTATAACTTTATTGCAAACTGCTGTCATATAGCTCAGGATTAAAACCCCTCAAATGTTGTTCAGGTTTACTTTACAAAAAAAAATGTTTATAGCCTACTTGTTGAAGTATGCTGTGCTGAAGAGTTTTTGTCAACTGGAGTTCCCCTTTAAAAAGAATTGTAAGCAAAGTCTAAGGTCCTAGGGAGTTGGACCCCCCCCTCCCCCCAGTAGACTCCTAACCAGCTTTGGACCTGAGCTTTGTGTTGGTTGAGGCCTCTGTTAACAGCTGTTTAGTAAAGGCACCAAGCAACTGGCTTTTAATATCCTTCTCCGCCCTGAACAGCCCTTGGATTTGACAGGAGAAGAGGAGGCTATGTTCATCCCTTTGACACTGGTTGATTATTAAGCATAAGAGAATATTTCCAGTAGCAACTGCATCATGAATCCTCACCCCTTCAAACTGGACACATGCCTCCAGCAATAGCTAATCATAACCACAGGTGGGCCCTGAGTATTTAGACGGGCTTACAGGCTTCAGTTCCTCACAAACCCACAAAAGACAGGAATTCTAAAGAATCGTGAACATGAAATAAAACCCGTCCTACAGAAGATGTTGGTGAGAGGTGCTATAGAAAAAGTACTCCACTGTCACAAGGCAACAGGATTTGATTCCAGGCTTTTTTCTAGTGGTAAGAAATGTCATGCTTTAACTGGCAGCCATGGTATAGGGTTTTAATTCATCATCTCTTATTTGCATACTGTGTGACCTTGAGCACTTGAGACTGTGTCCACTTGGCCTACCTGGGTAACTAATGGGTGTTATCATAAGTAATCATTGTAAACCCTTTATAGATCATTGGAAACTGAAGACATTTTTAAAATCCCCTAGATAAATGCTGACTCTGCAGGCATTAAAGATACCTACTTTTACATATATCAAGCACTCTGGCAGGCAATATCTAAAATTTGCCACTTTGTTTTTCCCCATTCTTAAAGGGGAACCCCCCCCCCCCACACACACACACACACACAACCACACACGCACACACCTAAGGACTCCTATTCTGGTTGTAGCTTACAACCTGAATTTTATGCTGAAAAAGCTGACATAGGTGCTTTTTTGGAATCTGCTAGTTTTGTAAAACTCAAATTCTAGTTTTGGAAGAATTATTTTTTTAGTTGCAATAACTGTCGCTAGGAAGTTTTCTTAACTTCATGCCTTGATGAGCGAAGAGCCTTTCCTCATCTTGCACAAGTACACAGTCTTTGTGCAGTAATCACTTTTTGTTCCTAGGGTAGAGAAGTAGCACAAAATCAAGATATCCTCTTGTTACAACGAAAGGGAAGCAATCCTACACATTTAGAAAACTGAACAGCTCTGCCTGATATTTTCTGCAGGGGATTGCTTGTGTCAAAACAGACCATCTCTGCTTGGTAGCACATTTAGATTCACTATTGCTACAAATATGGAAAGGCTGTACTAGGAAAAGTAGTCTCACTCTGCCAGGTCCACAGCTGTTACCACTGTTCTAACACAGGTTAGTGCTCAAGACATTATGAAAGTTGCTACTTAGTCTTCTGCCATACCTATCCTTAGGATTCGTGACTGGATTTGGTTCAGTTATCCTAAAGGTTGTTTTCTTTCCGTACTGTACTACTATTCACACTCTGCTAGTACTGCACTCTTTAGTAGCCTTTAAGGTTATGACTGCAGCAATGAACTACACTGAACGTAAGAGTTGTCTAGGCAACTTATATAATTGCAGATGCACAAATGTGGTCGCTGTTAGTCCCGTCTCCCATCCATTCCCCTCTAAAGATGAAGGAACATGAGGACGAGGTACTTTGATATCTCTTGCCCCTTTTCCCAATACTTTATCTAAGCCACATTGTGCTCCCCACCTCTGTCTTTCTTCATGTGACAGGAGGGTAGGTTTCTTCCATTGGCATTGTCAGAACTCTGGGTACTTGCTTTGGACATACTGTTTACTGTTTTTGCTTTTCAAGATCTTTTCAGTTGAGGGCCATAAAAGAACCCATGATGACCAGACATGCACCACATTTTATGCTAGGAGCATGAAGGAAAGATGACATTAGCCTGGCTCAAATGGACTGCTGCTCAGCTCTGAAGTTTGACTGGGTGTAGGACCATAGCCTTTTTAGAGGCCACTACCAATTATGACTGCAGCAGTGACCACATTTGAAATCTACAGTTTCCTGGTGAGTTGACTACATAACTTTAAAAGTTTTTGTTTAACTTTTAGCCTTCAGACTTATTGTCTGACTAACTTTATTTAGTGAACATGCAAAACATTTCCTTTAACAAATTTAGGATGACTGGAAGTGTGAGTGAATGAGTTGCTGTAGGTAAGCTTTCTAAAACATAACTGCTTAGGCTACAATCATTAGCTACAGATCGTAGATGCCTATTTTCATCTAATCCAAAGTTTGAGATATCAGACCTGACCTCTGCGCTTTCTACCAGAGTTTTGGATTAGAGACATCTGACTCCTCCCTTACCCACAGTTCTATTCTGATTTACCTCTAAATTTTGCTGCCTGTTCATCCAGATGTTTGAGTTCTTTTTGCTGTCACGATGAGTAAAAGCAAAATCTTTTCTCTTGCTTCTCCTTTTAGCTTATAGGTTCATAGATAGGTACTAGGCTATCGTTCCTGGGGCCTATATAAGCTTAGCCAAAAAGGTTCCCTGGCTTTCGCCATCCAAGAAAGTTATTTTCCTGTGCATCTGTCGAGCAGTGCTGCAGATGTGATCCCCAGAGTGAATTCTCTGTTTTCCATCCATTCGTCAAATTATAGCATTTATCTTAGTGCAATTCATTTTTTGGGTTAGATTATTGTTTAAGTAGCATTTTTAGGGAGCAAGTCTTTTGTGAATGCGTTTTACGTGCAGAACTTTCTAGATGTGGTAGTGCTAATTTACATTTGTATGTGGTAGCGATGGTGTTGTTAACTGCTAGTTTTTCGACTATTTATTTATATAGATGTTATTTTTTATGTATATAATTAAGACAAGTCTTAAATTTGTATAGTAATAGCTTTTTGTGTGCATTCCTTTTTCTAATCTCTGAAAAACCATCAGCAATTAAAATGTTCAACATGTGGTCTTACAGTCCTTTCTCAAGAATCCCATTCCCTTTGTGTCTGTTGTGTGGCTGCTTTTCACCTTCAGGCTAATTGTGATCTGTGCTGCCTTTGGATCCAGCGCCATCCAAGGGAGGAGAAAAATTAATACATAAAGGCTTGTTTCCTTCTCAGACAGGGTCTTTCCACTATGTTGTCTGAAGCTAGATAACCATATACTACTATTCATGGTTTTTCATTAGTTTTGTCCTTTCAAAGTCCGTAGAGAAAAGCAGTATGAAAAGAAGCCGGAAGACCAATCCAGGAAAAAGTCTCTGGATTCAGCCAGTCTGTTATGTCTGACACCAAAGACCTCAAGGCAGTCTGATCAATCTGCAACTTGGATCCAACCTCCTTCCCCCTATAGCTACTTTTTTCCCTGGGACCAGTGACTTTTTTTACACACTCCAATAATGAAACAGAGGCTACCTTCGAAACCTGCATCTGTAGCTTTGTCCAGGTCCGATCATTCCACCAGAAGTGTATCAGAACTGGACGTCGACCAGATGATAACATTCTTCAGGGCACAGATCCAGCTGGAGGTCCTCCCGGCACCATCTCATTGAGGAGAGGCAGGACTAGGGCCATTGACACAGTCACACTTCATTCCAATATCAGCTACCTACTCGGATCAGGTTTCTATGGATGTAAACCGTTGTGGGTACACCTCTGTCTGATCTGATAGCACTAGGTACTTCAGCTTCAACTTCATCCCTTACTCTCTTGACTCCGATGCTGTTGGGGGTGAGAAGAGTCCTGGAACTGAAGCATCTGAGTCTGAGCAATGATGAGTCAACGCTGAAGTTTTTGGAGCTGTTCTTCCCCCTCAATGCTTTGGCACTTGACAGCTCGGTTGTGAGGTCCTCCTGGGTACCAGTCTCCTCTGGAGCTGGAAGACTCCCTAGGTTGGCTAATCAAGGAAGTATTTCTTTTGCTCCAATGGCAATGTTGGCTTTCAAGGCTGAGAGAAAGTCCTTGGCTGGTCAATGAAGGCAGGTGCATGCAGAGAATTAGGATCCATCCAAACCACCCAATGGATTTTCTGCCTCATTCTTCTCGTTTGAGCTGAGAAGGGCAGACAAAGTACAGTTGTGTACGTACCATAAGTGTGGTTGTTCGAGTGTATTCACTGTTGCAGTCATTACACTTGATTTATCCTGCTGGCAGGCGTCCTGCAGTCGGCCCGAGTTCCAAAGTCTTGGTCTGGTGTCGGTTGCTGTCGCCTCTTCCCTGGCGTCAGTGTGCCAGGGGTATAAAAGTTGCAACCGACGCCATTTTCTTCAGTTTTTCTTGCCCTAGATGTCAGGTGCCCCCAGATAGAAAGGCTGAAAAGATAAAAAATATGCCAAACAACCACGCATATATTACTATAAATATTTCCTTCATCTACAAGCAAATACACCACATAGGTTGTATAGAGTTGAGAAGTACAGAATAGTCCCAGCAAAGAGGGGGATGGAGGGTGGGTAACCTAGACTGCAACAGTGAATACACTCAAACATCTACATTTATGGTAGGTACACAACTGTGCTATGTTCATCGTGTTTCACTGTTGCAGTCATTGCACTTGGGTAGAATCCCAAAGCTGAGGTTGGGTGGCTGGGTCTAGATTGGATTTGGCGAGGCTAACAAGCCCTGCAGAACTGCAGTGGCAAAGCCTGCTCTGGATTTGGAGTAGAGGGGTAGGTGGTAGTGCTTGGTAAAAGTGTGCACTGAGCTCCAGGTTGCAGCTTCTAATGTCTTTGGTTGGTACCCCTCTGAGGAAAGCCGCTGAAGTGGCTGCTGCTCTGGTAGAATGAGGCCTAATGCCCTTAGGCACAGATTTGCCATGTTGTGCATAACATAAGCAGTGCCCTATCCATTTGGAGATTGTCTGCTTTGTAGTAGGCTTTCCTTGTGATCCTGCAGCATAAGCTACAAACAGTTGCTCAGTTTTTCTGAAAGCTTTTGTTTTGTCCAAGTAAAATCGTAGCTGCCTGTATATCCAAAGCGTGCAGAAGTCTTTCCCCTTTATTCTGGGGATTTGGATAGAAAGTAGGTAAATGAATGGTTTGGTTTAAGGCCACATTGGAGACCACGTTTGGCATGAATGTTGGGTTTGTCCGAAGAGAAACCCTGTCCTGATGAAAAATGAGGAAAGGTTCCATAGCCATCAATGCCTGCAACTCTGAGACTCTTCTTGCTGAAGTTATTGCTAGGAGCAGAGCAGTTTTCCATGACAAGAATTTTAGATCAGCTGTGCTGGCTGGTTCAAATGGAGGCAGTGTAAGTTTTTCTAAAACAAAGTTGAGGTCCCAAGTAGGTACTGGTGCTCTCCTAGGGGGTCTTATATTCTTTGCTCCTCTGAGGTACTGTCTTAGTAGAGGATGTGAAAAAATAGGAGGATCCGTATTGTAATGAGCTGAAATGGCAGAGGCATGGATTTTAATAGATGAAAAAGATAGGCCTTTGTCCAACATCTCAGTCAGGTATTGCAAAATCTGAGGTATATTAGGGACCAGTGGGTCGAGCCCTTGTGCCTGGTTCCAAGCACAGAATCTCTTCCATTTTTCTGCATAAGATTTCCTAGTGCTGGGCCTCCTGGCTTCCAAAATTACATCCATAACAGCTTTAGGGAGAGGTGCAGTCTGGCTGTCTTCATTATCTGCCATGCTGCCAGGTTTAAGGTTCTGAGTTGATTGTGTAGAATCTGATTGTTTTGCTGTGTCAGAAGATGAGGGATTTGAGTTAGAGGCCAAGGTGGGCCTTGGGACAAAGTTTTTAGGACTGGGCACCAGTACTGGCGTGGCCAGTCTGGTGCAATCAGTATCATTTTTGGCCTCTCTTGTCTGACTTTTAGAAGCACCTTGGTGAGAAGAGGCATCGGGGGGAAAGCCTAGACTGTCAGGTTTTTCCAGCTGAATGATAGAGCATCCATTTTCCATGCTTGAGAGTGAAAAGTCCTTGTGCAGAATTTCTGTATTTGGCAATTGTGAGGGGAGGCAAAAAGATCTATGTCTGGGCGTCCCCATTTCCTTGTTATGTTGAACACTTGTGGATTTAGCTTCCATTCGTGAGGATCCATGAGATTTCTGCTTAGTTCGTCTGCCAGTGTATTTTTTGTTCCTGGCAGGAATTGTGCTTGCAGACGTACCTGGTAGGTCAGTGCTGTGTTCCACAAAGTCATGGCTTATTTGCATAGGGGGTAGGAATGTGTGCCCCCTTGCTTGTTTATGTACCACATAACTGTGGTATTGTCCATCTTTATTAGTAGTTCTCCTGTATGTATCCGGTCCTTGAAGGCTGTCAGGGCATTTTGTGCAGCTAGCATCTCTTTTTGATTGATGTAAGATGCATTTGCTCCTTGGGCCACGTGCCCTGAATACATTTTCCTGCCATATGTGCTCCCCAGGCATAACCTGATGCATCCGTTGATCTGAAGTAGGATATTCATTTGTCTGCAACCTGTGGGTTATGGATCCGATATCGGATCCGAACCGGCATGGTTTTCCAGCTATGGATCCAAGCTCTCAGCTCCTCCCCTCACCCATAATGCCCTGCTCTACCCTCATGACCTCAGATCTCGTTTGCCGCGCTGGTGACTGGATTTGGGTTCATAGCTCTCAGCTAAGTGGTGATTTATTACCTGTTAAAACAGAAAGTTTTAAGTTTTTTGTGTAATTCTGTGTGAAAGTTTAGGTTTCCCTCCTTGATAGTTTTATTTTGAGTTAAATTAAGTAATTTTTTTTCCCTCCCCTCGCTGTTGCGTAGAGTGTGTGTGTGGGCCTGTGTGTCTTTTTGTTTTAAGTTACTTTTAGTAGCTTTGTAGATTATGGCTGATCAGCCTAAATCTATCTTTTCCAAATGCTCGAGTGTGGCCATAAGCTCTCACCGCTGATGGCCACACTCGGTGTGTTAAGTGTCTCGGGGTTGAACACCTCACATCTGGCTGTTCCATATGTGCAGGGTTCAACCCCAGGGCACTGAGGGAGCGGAGGTCCAAGCTTGTCTTGGCGGGTCTTTTACCGCCAGACTCTGCTCCGGCCTCCGCTCCTTCGGGAACTACTGTGGCTACGGTTGTTCCCCCTGTGGCAACCCCTCCTGCTCCTGGGACTCAACCTCCCGCTTCTGGAGAGGAGAGGGATGCTAGTAAAGGACCGGAGGGAGAAGCACCTGGCGGGCCGAGACTTCTGTTTCGCCCCGCCAGCCAAGCGGCTTCTCCCGGCTCCGTTGTCGGTTCGGTCTCCTCCTTCTCGGCTCCGGTCCCCTGTGTGCTTTTCACCGGGTCCTGAGGAGGAGGAGACCCGATCTCCGTCGAGGCTATCGAGGAGGCACTCCAGGCCTACCTCAGTAGCCTCGTCGAGATCTACACGTAGCCTTTCTGATGCTGATCTGGACGGCATGATGAGAAGGTTCACCCAGGCCCAGATGCAGATGGGAGTGCTCTTGCCTCCCCTCGGGGAGCTCAACACCCTTTTAAGCCTATTGCTCCTTCTCCGACCCGCTATCCGGGTTCGAGCAGCTGGAGCCGAGCAGCCGGAGCGGGGTGGGTCGGCGCCGATAGTACTTGGTACCGGATCCGACCCTGCCCTCGAGTGCGTCGGACCCGACCTCGGAGCCTGGATCCGAGCCGGATCCGGGGCGATCAGTGCTCCTTCGGCGCCGTCTGTGTCGCAGCGTACTGTCCCTTCGGATCCGAGCGCTTCGGCGCCGGCTCCCGTCCACTCGGATCCGAGGGGAGCCGATTGTCGGATCCTTTGGTCGAGGTCGGCTCCCCTTCGGCTTTTGATGTAGTGGAGAGGGGACAGTTGAGGGTCTCCGGACCCCGGCACTTGTTCCGGCTCCGTCCCGCGCTCCCTCTGCACTGGGCCAGGCTTCCACCATCCGGCCCCTGGGACAGCCCGTTTCTGTGCCCCAAGTTGCTCCTATGGAGCAAATTGCTGCTGCGAGGACTCCTCTGACAGCCCCCAGAGGAGGTCCTCGCAAGCATACGTCAAAAGGAGGCACATTGACTCCCCGAGTCTCTCACAGAAGACACGGACTTGGAGGAAGGAAGGCTCCCCACGGTCACCGCGAGGATGTCTCCTTTGGAGACATCATGGAAATGCTCCGTATAAGGGGGGGGTGGTCTGCCCCCAAGTCTTCCTCGGACGAGTCCGTGTTCTTGGAGGCATTTGAAACGGGCCCGTCTACCTCTTGGGTGTCCCCCCCTGCCGACCCCCTGGTGGACCTTATTACCACCAGGGCGTGGAAGGAACCGGACACCGTGGAGCCAATTCCCAAAAGACCGGATAGGATCCTTAGTCCGCCATCCGACCGGACCCATTGGAGTAAGGGGCCTCCGGTAGATGCCATGTTGACGGCGGCCACAAAGAGGGAACTGGCTCAGGAGAGTCCCTCAGTCCACCCACTGAGCAAGGAGTCTCGGATGATGGACCGCTTGGGGAAGCGGATGTTCAGTTCGGCGACCTTCTCGGTAAGGGCGCTGAACTATTTGGCACATGTCATTCGGATGCAGCGAGATCTTAAGGAATACGCTGCATCCCCCCCTGAGTCCATTTCGGAGGAGGACAGAGTTCTGCACTCCACCCGTATGGCCACTCTTAGGTCAGTTACAAATACTTCTATGCGGCTACTCTCCCATGCAACGGAAGGCGCCGCTAGAGCTGCGGGGACAGGACTGGTCACTAGGCGTCAGGCCTGGCTCCGTCACTGCGATTTTTCTGAGCCCTTCAAAGCGTCGTTTACGAACGCCCCCTTTGATGGTTCTGCTCTGTTTGGCAAGACTGTTCGCGAGACGTTGACCCAGAGCGAAAAGGACGGGAAGACGCTGTCTGCCGTCGGAATCCGCTTCTCTGCACCCCAGAGGCCCTATTCTAGGAACCAAAAGGGTCAGAAGAAGATGTGGTTCGAAGTCGCAGCAGTCCCAGCCTGCTCGGACAACCAGTCCTTCCGTGGCAGAGGAGGACAGGGAGGACGCCGCCCTAGAGGCAGAGGGGCTCCCAGAAACTTCGGGTCCAGAGAACCTTTCTCTGAACGGCCCGCAGCAACCCTGAGGGTTGCCCGACTGCTCTACTCTGGAGGCAGTCGGGGGACGTTCGGGGCACCTAGCGGCATGGGAGTCCATAACATCGGACCGCTGGGTTCTCCAAATCATATCCAGGGGATATCGCATTCCTTTCCTTCACCTTCCAAAGTTGAAGTCCCTCCCAGACGTCCCACCCGGTCAGCGGGAGGCCGCTTTGGCAGAAATTGGCCATCTGCTAAAGAAAAGAGCCATCCAGCCCGTTCCCCAGACCAGATCGGATCAGGGTTCTACTCCAGATTCTTTTAGTGCCAAAAGACGGGGAACTAAGACCAATCCTAGACCTCTCTCTCTTGAATCTGGCAGTCCCCAAAGAAAAATTCGAATGGTCACTCTGCAATCTATTCTCCCCTTCTGGGAGAAAATCACTGGATGTGCTCGATAGACCTCAAGGACGTACTACCACATCCTGATGGACAGGCGCTCAGGAGGTTTCTCCGCTTCGGCTGGGAGCCAGTCACTACCAGTTCGGGTCCTTCCCTTTGGTCTCACCACAGCCCCAGGGTGTTCACCAAAGTATTAGCAGTGGTAGCGGCCCACCTGAGGCTTCAGGGGTGCAGGTCTTTCCCTACCTGGACGACTGGCTTCTTACCGCCCCAACAAGGCATCTACTTCTATTGGCGAGACTCCTTTCTCCATCTTGCTCCCTTTCTGGGCATCACAATAAATACAAAAAGTCCAACTTGGCCCACACAGCTCTTAGATTTTATAGGGGCCAGGCTAGACACAAGGAGTTTACGAGCCTTCCTCACTGCGGACAGAGTTCTAAATCTGCAGCTCCAGGTGCGGGCCATTCTCCATTCAAGTTCTGTTCCAGCGGAGTTGGTCCTGAGGGCTCTAGGGTCCATGGCATCGGCTATAGCACTTCTTCCTCTTGCCAGGCTCAATATGCGCATTCTACAGTGGACGCTCTTAGTACAGTGGTCATACCTTGCTCTCCCCATGCATCATCCCATAGCGATCAGCAAGGCTTGCAAGCGGTCCCTCTTGTGGTGGCTCCACTCCCGGATCTCCACAAAGGCCGCCCTTTTGTGCTTCTCCCCTCGCCACGGTGACCACGGACGCCTCCAGACTCGGGTGGGGGGAGCACTTTGCGGGACGGACCGTCCAAGGCACGTGGAACGATTCAGAGACCTTACTGCATATCAATGTTCTAGAGATGAGAGCAGTGCTCTTAGCGTTGCTAGCACTTCAGGACTTTCTTCCCTTGGGAACAATTGCGATTCAATCGGACAACATGTCTGTTGTCTGGTACATCAACAAGCAAGGGGAACAAGGTCTTACCCTCTTTGTCGAGGCCATGAGAGTTTGGGAATGGGCAATCTCCACCAATCGCTTTCTAATAGCAACGCATTCCGGTCGGTCCAACATCCTAGCGGACAAGCTCAGTCGCACCATTCTGACCCCTTACGAGTGGTCTCTCAATTGTCAAGTAGCGAACGCATATTCGCACGGTGGGGAACCCTTCATGCGATCTTTTGCTTCTCCCTCAAACACCAAGTGCGACAGTTTTTTCGCTCTAATACCTCCTCTCGGAGGTACCCCAAGAGACGCTCTGGTGCATGCTTGGCCACCCGGTCTTCTGTATGCCTATCCACCCTTGCCTCTGATGCTCCAAGTTCTTCAGAAAGCCTCTCGGGTGGGTTGCAGAATGATTCTCATTGCTCCATTCTGGCCTCGACAGATCTGGTTCCCCTTCCTAAGGTCTCACTCGGTGAATCCTCCTTGGATTCTAGATCCCATCCCGGATCTGATATCCCATCCATCCTGCATTCCTCCTCCGAATCTGGACAACCTGAAGCTGACCGCTTGGCTGCTCCAGTTCCACTCTTGATAAGGACTCCCGGTATTTCTTCACCGGTAAAGGCAATTTTGGTGGCGGCTCATAAACCATCCACTAGAAAGGTTTACGAAGCAAATGGAAACGTTTCTCTTTGTGGGCGGAGCGGCAAGGCCTGAATCCCTTCACGGTTCCTCTCCCTTTAGTGCTTGACTTTCTAACCACTCTCTTTAACGATGGTGCCAGCAGTTCCACAGTCAAAGTACAACTGGCGGCAATTTCTCACTATCACATTGGCCATGACTCTAATCCTCTTATGTCAGCCAAATTGTGTAAAATTTTTCTTAAAGGTACTTTTCTTCTCAGGCCCCTATAAAACAAGCAGTTCCTCCTTGGGACCTTTCTCTGGTCCTACAGGCCTTGACCGCCTCCTTTCGAGCCAGCGGCTACGGTGGATCTCAAATTCTTGTCCTACAAGACAGCCTTTTGGTAGCCATTACATCAGCCAAGAGAGTTTCTGAACTTCAAGCATTATCAGCTAAACCTCCTTACTTGGTATTTCATCCGGACCGTGTCTCCCTCAGGACCAACCCGTCCTTTCTTCCTAAAATCGCTTCTGAAGCAAACATCAATCAATCCATTAACCTCCCTGTTTTCTTCCCTAAATATGAAAACAAAGGTGAATATAAGCTACATTCACTAGATGTTCACAGGCAACTTAGATTTTATCTGAACAGGACAGCTGGTCATAGGCAATCCGACCAGCTGTTTATTTCCTTTGCAAAATTCAATTTGGGCAAGCCAATCTCTAAAGTTTCTCTGTCCCGCTGGATTTCACAGTGCATTTTATTGGCTTATCAAGCTTCAGGAAGGCCCGCACCGGAGGGTGTTCATGCCCATTCAACCCGGTCAGTATCTACCTCGGCAGCCTTCAAGGCTAGGATTCCTCTAGATGATATTTGTGCAGCAGCCACGTGGGCTTCATCTCATACGTTTATTTCCCACTATAAGTTGGATCTTGCATCTAGGGGTAGAGCATCCTTTGGCTCCGCGGTGCTCCGGAATATCCTTCCATGATGGCCGCCCAAGATTCAGGTAGCTGGGGAGTCTGTCCCACAGGTTGCAGACAAATGAATATCCTACTTCAGATTTAGAAGTTATGTACTCACCATAACGTTCCATCTGAGTAGGTGTATTCATTTGTCTGCAACCATCCCGCCCTCCTATCCCCCTGGCCTATCAGTTTCCTGCATATTCTATGTTACCCTTTTTAGGGTATTGTTGCTTTGGCAAACTCGATCTGAGGTCATGAGGGTAGAGCAGGGCATTATGGGTGAGGGGAGGAGCTGAGAGCTTGGATCCATAGCTGGAAAACCATGCCGGTTCGGATCCGATATCGGATCCATAACCCACAGGTTGCAGACAAATGAATACACCTACTCAGATGGAACGTTATGGTGAGTACATAACTTCTAATTATTGTCTGCCTGGCTGTAGGTAAGGTGAAAGGTTATCCTTTGTTGTGGTGACAGGCCTGGGACCACCATCGAAACTCCTGTTGCAGGCAGGGAATCAAGGTTATGATTGTCTCTAGGCTGTGACACTGCTGAGTCCAAACACTTTTTAGATATCATTTTAGTTTCCTCATATGCAGTTTTGCATATGGAATTAGTAGAATGCAGGATGCCATGAAACCCAGGGCCTGCAGAATTTTTCTTGCAGGGAGCTGGGTCTTTGTTGCCATCATTTGAAAGTAATGAGTTAGTTGCCTTTTATTTGTCTGGCATGAGATAAGCCATCTGGGCAGTTGTATTAAAGCTTGCACCCAGGAATATTATCTCTTGAGAGGGCACTAGTTTTGATTTATTTTCGTTTACTGTGTACCCTAGGCAAATTAGCAATTTTTTTTACAAACGCCAGGTGCTTTAGAAGAATGTCCTTGCTCTCTGCTTGAATAAGGCAGTCGTCCAAGTAGGGATAAATTTGAATTCCTTTTTGTCTGCAAAATGCAATTACTGGTGCCAGGCATTTTGGGAAGACCCTGGGCGCAGTAGATAAGCCAAAGGGCAGTGCAGAGAATGGGCAATGCATTGAGCCTGCTATAAATCTGAGGTATATTCTGGACGATTGTCTGATTGGGACGTGCAGGTATGCCTCCTTGAGATCCAAAGTAACTAGCCAAGCCTCCTTGCCCAGCATGGGCAAAATGTGTTGAAATGTTAACATTTTGAATTTTGGAACATCCAGGAAAGTATTCAGGATTGACAGGTCCAGTACTGGTCTCCAGGCTTTGTCTTTTCTGGGTACTAAGAAAAGTCTCGAGTAAAATCCTTGTCCCTGTTCTTCTTGTGGACCTTTTTGAATAGCTCCCATATCCATAAGAGCAGCAATCTGTTTTTGTGCCTCTGCCCATTGGTTTTGTGGCAGGTTTGGCATACCTTTTGGTTTTGGAAGCGTGTGGAAGTGGAACTTGTACCCTTGAGAAACTATATTCAGCACCCATTCGTCTTGGGTGATCATGTGCCAATTTTTTGAGAAAAGTGCTAGCTTTCCCCCTAGGGGTGCTGTCAACTGGTAAGAGCTTGGCATTTGCAGAGCGACGTAATTGTGACTGTTTCCTGTAAGGTTGTGATTTGTCTTTTCCTCCTTTGGGGGCTGAAGCACCCCATTGTTTAGGTCTGTAGGCTCCTTGGGGCTGAGATCTGCCTCTTGAGCATCTGTATCTGCCTCTTTGTGGCCTGTCTGACACTGGAAAGGACCAATTTTTTGAAGGCCAGTTTCTGTTAAATCTAGGTGGTTGAACCTGTAAGAAATCTTTAACAGTTTGCATCGACTTTGCTTTATCCTCCATTTTCTTTAACACCTCTTCTGCCTTAACACCAAACAAAGTATCATGCTGTAGTGGAGCATCCAATAATTTAACTTTAACATGGTCAGGTAAACTTTGTTCTTTCAACCAACCAAACGTGTTCGAATTGCTGAGCCTGTAACTGAGGCTCTACAAGAAGCCTCTAATGAATCAAAACCACATTGCAGAGTATGCTTTCCCACTTGTTCAACTGCATGCAATAAATCCTGCATTTCTTTACTGTCAGGACTTTCTATATTTGTAACCATTTTCTGCTTTAACAATGACATGAGATACTGTTGATATTTAAGCATGTGAAACTGACAGTTTAAAGCTCTTACAGCTAAAGTAGCAGAAGTGTAAACTTTTTTCCCCCATATGTCCAGAGCTCTGGAATCCCTATCTGAGGGGACAGGATTTTTGGCAGTGGAAGCTTTAACCCCTTTAGGACCCTGAGAAATTGTTTCTGGGTCTGCAGCGGGGTTCTTATAAAGAAATTTATGAGAGTCAGGGACCCTGTAGTACCTGTCTGGCTTTACTGGAGCAGGGGGTAAAGAATCTGGAGATAGACTGGATTCAGAAAACACATAATCTACAGTATCAAGCACAGGAGGGGGATAGCCAGGGGCCTGTGCTGAGGCAATAAAAGGAAATCTCTGAGCCTTTTCTTGGATTCTGAGTAATCCTGGCTCTCCCAATGGAAATGCTCCCTCATGGTGTGCAGGGTTTCCCCAAAAGAATAATCCTCAGGCGGTGAGGCAGAAGGAATGGACTCTATAGCATCAGAGTCCTCATAGGGAGGGAGAGAATAGCCCTGATCAGAAGAAGAATCGGAGGAAATGGAAACCTGATCAGAGGAGTCATAATCGGTGTCTTGTCTAGGCCTTTTGTCAGGAGGGGGATGGGGAGCCCCTGATTAAAGTAATAAGGTCTTTGGCCATTTTAAGCATCTGTTTCTTTGGCATGGATGACTGTTCTGGAGAATGCTGCACTTGTTTCCTTGTCTTTAATGGTGTTTTTGACTTTGCCTTTGGTGCTGTAGTAGCCTTAATTGTAAGCTGTGAAGGTCTGAAAACACCCTCAGAAGCCGGTGCCTGCTCAGCGGCTCTGGACCCGTAGGCCCAATACCTCGAGTTTCCACAGGCCTCGTCTCCACGTGGCTGTCTGTTAGGGCCTGTGGCTCTGAGGTAGCGGGTGTCAGGGGCTGCGATAGCACCTCACTGAGAACCGGCGACTGGCCTAGAAGAGGCTTCAAAAAGAAACGACGGCAGAATAGCACAAAAACGAAGTTTAATTCACGAAGTAAAATCCACAAGATAAAATCCAATAAAACACACAAAAACACGTTTAGTTATAGATTTTATCCATCCCAATGTTACAAAGATAAATATTGAAGAAGAATTGGGGTGGCTTGAATACTGCTGGCAAGTGAGATTAAATGCGTGTTTTCCGCCAGGGTTAAACAATAGAGAGGAATTCATTATGTATTTAAAAAGGAAAGGTTTTAAACATTAGGTTAGTTTTCAGGTATACAGAATAGTTTAAGAATGTTGTAGTTCAAACACATTTTAAACTGATAACTTTTAATTGGATTGCTTAATTGAAGCACCTTATTAATTGCTAAGAGTATTTAAATGAAGCAGTGTGTTGTAACCATTAGTCTGAAGAAATCTCCCTTTGGAGATGAAAGCGCTCACTTGTGGTTCTATAACAGCATAATTACAGCGTGTTTTCATGTGTTTTATTGGATTTTATCTTGTGGATTTTACTTCGTGAATTAAACTACGTTTTTGTGCTATTCTGACACCTTTTCTTTTTGGATTTGTGCTTTGTTTTGAAGCGTGCTGCTTTGCTCATCGCTAGAAGAGGCTTCGTCGTCTGTTTTGGACCTCTGATGCCTGTCTTTTTCTTTGTCTTTGCGTTTTTTATACATTCCGGTCTTCGGTTGTTCCGATGGCATTATATAATTAAATCTTCGTCCAAAATAATGTAAAGCAAAATCAAACTGACGGTTAATAGTGCGTTTATTGAGTCTAGCACAAAACCGACAACTAGTAATGTTGTTGTTCAGGGCCTAGGTAAGGAATGCAGTAGGAGTGAAAGTCCTTATGAGGTATTTGCTTCCCACAAGAAATACAATTATTAACTTTTACTGACATTGGTCTGGAGCAAGAAAAAGTTTCCCCAACGGGGTACTTAGCTTTATTGAAGACTTCGTATCTGAAATTCAATTTTGAAAATCTCAGCAGTCAGCCGACCGGCACTTGCGAACTTCTTTTGCTTCGGGCACCATGCGGCAAGAAAGACTGAAGACAATGGCATCGGTTGCAACTTTTATACCCCTGGCGCACTGACATCGGGGAAGAGGCGACAGCAACCGACGCCGGACCAAGACTTTGGAACTCAGGCCGACTGCGGGTCGCCTGCCAGCAGGATAACCCAAGTGTTATGAATGCAACAGTGAAACATGAACATCCTATAGGTTTCAAAACTGCTCGATTTGTAGAGCTCCCTGTCTGATTCCAGCATGCCTTCATTGGAGCCCCAGAGACATGTGCGAAAACAGACGTGAACAGAAGCACACAGATTCTTACCCTGAATAAGTCACTGAGGACACTGATTTGGTTGAAGGGTCTTCCAGGAAGATGTCATATTTCAGTACATTCTAGAATTGAAGAACCAGAGGGAGGATGGTCTATTGAAACTCCTTCAGATGAGTCCGTGTTCCTTTTAAGCCTTTGGGTCTGGTCCATCTGTGTCCTGGATAGTCCCATCTCCAAATGCCTTGATGGACCTCATTGTACAGAGTGCTTGAAAGGACTTTGATTTTATGGAGTGTCTTCCCAAGAAGCTGGACAAGAGCCCCTCTGCTCTGAAGGACAGGAAACTCTGGTGTAAGGGCCTTCAGGTAGATACCATGGTGGTAGCAGCAGCCACAAAGAGCTATCTGAGGAAAGTTAATCTGCCCATCCTAACAGTCCATGGCATTGGAGAGACAAGGGAAATGGACTTGCACTTCAGTTGCTGAATTACCTTACTCATTTAATTTGTTTACAAAAGGACTTGATCAAGGAGGGCTCACCATCTTTTGGGTAATTCACCACTGGACATCCAAAAACAGTGGATGCCCAAATGTCTACCTTGCACGTCCAAAAGCAGTGGATGCCCAAATGTCTACCTTGCAATCTAATTCCATGTTGCAATGAGACTGCTATTGAGCACAGCAGGTGGCACATTAAGAGCATCTGGTACAGGCATTACCATGTGTTGCCATAACTGGATGTGGTTGTGCAGTATTACAGAAAGCTTCAAGGCATCCTTTATTAATGCCCCTTTCTATGATTCCATGCTGTCTGTACCCAAGGTAAAAGACTTACCAGGAGCAAACAAGATAGCAAGACCCTGTCTGCTGTGAGAAGCAGTTTCCTTATCTGTGTTTAGCTGCCTTTTGCATGTTGCATTGAAGGTCTGCAGAGGCTTAGCATCACAGTGTTTTATGGTGTAGTGGGAAGGTTTGTTAAGCACCTGGTGAAGTTGTACTTGCTCAAAGGTCCAAATACCTGTTGGCACCTGTTGATGCACATCTTAAATATTTGATTTGCAGGTGTGCTTTTTAGCATTTGGTGTGGAGTGCTGGTGTGCTTAGTCTTGGCCCGCTCCTGACATCACTATATGTGCTACCACCAGGAGCACATCCTTGAAAATATAACTGCTTCTGAATTAGAAGAACTGTACTGAATTTTATTTTGTGGAAAGAAGGAACCAGCTCTGACTTGAAGGGTCTTGTCAGCTGATATGGTAAGTACATCTTATTTTGCTGCTATATTGACCACCAAAATAATGTATTAATGTCTTCATTCGGTATAGCGTCTTCAAGAGCTAAAATCTTCTTTTAAAAAATAAATTATATATATATATATATATATATATATATATATATATATGTGTGTGTGTGTATATATGTGTGTGTGTGTGTATATATATATATATATATATATATATATATATATGTATATATATGTATGTGTGTGTATATATATATATATATATATATATATATATATGTATATATGTGTATATATATATATATGTGTGTATATATATATATATATATATATATATATATATATATGTATATATATATATATGGGTTCACTTCAGTTCACTGAACTTTCAATTCACTGACTTTCATTTCACTGACACCATTTCACTGAAATTCATTTCACTGAAAGTTCATTTCACTGACAACTATTAGCAATAAAATGGAATATTCCCCCTTCCCCACTGTAGTGCGACCCTGGAGTTAGAATATATAGTTAGGGGTGTGTGGGGGGCAGAGCCCCCCACATCGGGGGGTGTGGGGGGTGCAGCCCCCCACTTTTCTTTTACTAAGCAATATTATGTCAAAACGTAAGAATATCATATGAAATGAAGTGGGGGGCTTTGCCCCCCCACACCCCCCTAACTATATATTCTAACTCCAGGGTCGCACTACAGTGGGGAAGGGGACATATTCCATTTACTTTGTAATAATAGTTGTCAGTGAAATGAAGTTTCAGTGAAATGAAGTTTCAGTGAAATGAAGTTTCAGTGAAATGAAGTTTCAGTGAAATGAAGTTGAACCCATATATATATATATATATATATATATATATATATATATATATATATATATCTATGCATTGACTAGATGCACTGCTTTTGCATCAGTGTTTTCACTCTTGGAGTGGAGACTATTAATTATGCTATGTTATCCGTTGAATGTAAACCTAGATTTTAAATTCCATTTGAGTGTTATATAACTAATGTATTTTGCATTATTTACAACAGAAAATCGACATTATGCAGAAACCAGGATGAATGAACGTAGTAGCCGTTCTCATACAATTTTTAGGATGGTAATTTCAGAATTTTTCTTTTCCTTTTTTACAGTTTGGAATGTGACTTTACAGATTAGTGCATTAATTCTTTAATTCGTATTTAATGTTTCCCAAAGATTATCGAGAGCAGAGAAAAAACAGAAAATGCCACAGCTGAGAATGCTGATATTGATGGAGCTGTTATGGTTTCTCATTTGGTAAGCTCTTTGGTTTGATTTCTCTGAAAAGTCTAAAAATTCCAACCTATATGTGATTTTAGTAACAGTGGCAAGTAGAAACATTTTCTTCAAATGCACAAGGTCATATGCTCATGATATAGCTGTCAGTTATCCTAAGTAACTGGGTTACCCTAAAACACTCACAAAACAGGTAGTAAGGAGCCTTGTGTTCACTGACATAGCCTATTTCTTACTGCCAACTCTCTTCTATGCTGCCCCAGTCTTCACTAACCTTAGTCTCGCAACTCAACTGCCCAAACTTGAGCAATGTTAGAATAAAGTAGCCAGGTTTGCAGTTCAAGGAAGTTTTACAGTTCACGCACTTGGTCACCTATGTTGCCACATAATTTCAGTATGCTATGCTTACAGAGGAGTAATGCTGTAGTCGCTAATGTGAATAGTTCCATTCCTTTGCTTGCTCCTCCATTTGGCCTGCAATTTACCAACAGTAGGAGTGATCCAACTTGAACCTTTCTGTGACCTCTCTTGTACTTTGTGCTTTTGACTCTGTCTAACATTTTGTAATTTCAAACCGATAAGTCAGTTTCAGTTTTATTTTGTTTGTACCATTTTATGACAGTTTGTTAATCTTTCTTTCCTGCCAGAGAAGAAATTAATGGAAAAATGCTTTCTTCACTCTTGAAGGAGTTGAAAGCTTTTAGAACTAGTATTTGCAGTAATATTGAAGAGGAATATTGGCATCTCTTCACATTCTTGCCTTGGAGTGTAGCCATTAACCCTTTAGCTGTGGGTTATAAGTATTTTTGTAGTCACCCAAACAGGAGGTACCAAGATAACTTGTTCCTGATTTTTTTTTAGTTTGAATATGAATTGAGAAAAAAATCCTGTCATTGTGTGACAACTGTTTTGTTAGCACATTTGTACTAATAAAATAATTACCCTATAGTATCCCATTAAAATAAGTGAAACGCTGTGGTAGCTTTTAATATGTCAGAGCAAAATCTGCCTGATCATGTTAAAGCAAAATTGTTGGATGTTCTTTTACAACAGAACAGTCTATTTGGTAATAAGGCAGAAGAAGTTTTGAAAAAGATGGAAGACAAAGCTAAATCTATGCAAACTCTAAGAGATTTCCTACAAGTGCAGCCGCCCAGGTTCAGTAGGCACTGGCCTACTAAGAATTGGTCTTTTCCAGTACCCACCAGAGCCGCTCAGGTCAAACCCAGACACTCCAAAGGTTCCAGTCACAAGGAACTTACAGAACAAAACAATGGGGTGCCTCCACCTCCAAATCTGGAAGTAGCGAGGCACCTCCCTACGGTAAGCAGTCTCAATGACTTTCCTCTGCCATCACCAAGCACTTACCTTTTGGCGACCCCTTTGGGGGGAAAACTGGCACTTCATGCACAAAATTGGCATCTAATTACCCAGGACAAGTGGGTTTTATATATAGTATCCCAGGGATACAGATTTCATTTCCACACGTTGCCAGTCCCAAACGGATGGCCAGATCTGCCTCCAAATCAGTGGGCAGAGGCCCAGAAACAAGTTACGTCCCCGTTGAATATGGGTGCTATTCAGCCTGTACCAGAAAAGGTAAAGGGACAAGGTTTTTATTCAGGACTTTTCCTGTTACCCAGAAAAGACAAATAATGGCGTCCAATTCTGGACTTGTCCATTCTAAATACATTCCAAAATTCAAAATGCTGACTCTACAACAGGTACTGCCTATGCTAGGCAAGGATGCCTGGCTGGTAATTCTTAAGAGGCTTTACCTGCATATCCCAATCAGGGAATCTTGCAGAAGATACCTCTGCTTCAAAGCAGGCTATTTAGATTACCATATCTTCTTCGTGTTTCACTGTTGCAGTCATTACATTAGGGTAATCTGCTGGCAGGTTGCCCTCAGTCGGCCTGAATTCCAAAGTCTTGGGTCCTGCATCGGTTGCTGTCTTCTCTTCCATGACGTCAGGTCGTCAGTAGGGTTGCCACCTTTTCAAATGTCCAAAGTGGGACATTTTTGGTACAAACGTCAGATTTTGGAGGCTGAAACATACCCACAGCCAGTACAAAGGACAGAACTTCACTTTTTTTGCCTAAATAAAAGCTTATTCTTTTGTAGCATTTTAGTTGCTTATTCTGTTTCTTATAATATTTAGGTATTTCAGATACAGAAGAATAACTGTTTTATGCAACTGTTACATACAATATAGGAAATAATTTTGTCCTAAAATCTCAAGACATTTGCCGATTTCTTTACAACTTTTTTGTGGAACCCAAAGAGGGACTGTCCCTCAGTGTGACAGGTGGTAACCGTAGTCGTCAGGGGTATAAAACATGCAGCCGACGTCATTTTCTTTAGTCTTTCTTGCCGCGCGGTGCCAGAAGCATTTTGCAAGTGCTGGTCGGCAGACTACTGAAATATTTGTGTTTGAGTTTCAGAACTGAAGTTTTCACTAAAGCTAAGTACCCCGTTGAGGAAACTTTTTTCTTGCTTTTTACCGATGTCAGAAAAAGTTAATTGCATTGCTTGTAGGAAGCAAATACCTCATAAGGATTTCCAGTTATACTGTATTCCTTGCCTAGGTCCTGATCACAACTTACCTGGCTGTCGGTTTTGTGCTAGATTTAACCATTGCACTATTAAGCTTCGGTATATTTTTGCATCAAAGTATTTTGGAAACAGATTTAACTTCCGAGAAATGTCGTCTGATAGCAATCTGACTACCAGAGTACATAACGCAAAGAAAAGGACAGAGAAAGTAGAGGTCCAAAACAGACGACGGAGCTTCTCCTAAGCCAGTCACCGGTACTCAGTGAGGCGCTTTCGCAGCCCCTGATACCCGCTACCTTTGAGTCGCAGGCTTCTACCGACACCCATGTGGAGTCCAGCTTGCCACAAGATATTCGAGGTATTGGACCGACAGATGCATCTCCCTCAGATGGGTCCGGAGCCGCTGAGCAGGCACCGGTTTCTGAGGGTGCATTCAGACCTCAACATTTGTATATCAGATCGACAGTTGCAAAACCAAAGACAAAAACAACTTCTAAAACTAAAAAAACTGACGCATGAGCCACATCCACAGTTCTCTATGCCTAAAAAACAGATCAAAATGGCTGAAGACCTTATTACCTTGATCAGGGGTACCCATCCCCCTCCAAATAAGAGGCCTAGGCAAGACACTGACTATGAATCTTCAGATCGGGTTTCTATTTCTTCTGATTCCTCTTCTGATCCAGAATTGCCTATTCCTCCCTTTGAAGAGTCTGATGCTGAGGAGTTTATTCCATCTGCATCTCCTCCAGAGGATTATTCATTTGGAGAAACATTGCATACTTTGAGGGAGCATTTTCACTGGGAGAGTCAAGACTTCTCAGAATCAAAAAAGTGGCTCTGGGATTTCCTTCTCCCTCAGCACAGGCCTTTAGGCATTCCCCCTGTCCTAGACATTGTGGATGATGTGTTTTCGGAGTCAAGCTTGACCCCTGACTCCTGATCTCTGGCTCCCAGTAAGCCTGACCGATATTACAGGGTCCTTGACTCTCATAAATTTTTATTTAGAAACCCTGCTGCTGATCCTGAAACTATTTTACAGGGTCCAAAGGGAGTTAAGGCCTCGACAGCAAAAAATCCTACCCCCTCTGACAGAAATTCAAGGACACTGGACAGATGGGGAAAAAAGTTTATACATCTGCAACCTTTGCAATTGGGGCCTTAAATTGTCAATGTCATATGCTTAAGTACCAACAGCATGTTATGGGATTGCTGAAACAGAAAATGATGTTGATTTCAGAATGTGCAGAAAATAAAGAATTGCAGGAATTGTTGCATGCAGCTAAACAAGTGGGAAAACATACTTTGCAATGTGGTTTTGATTCCTTAGAGGCCTCCTGCAGTGCCGCAGTTACTAGATCTGTGATTAGGACGCATGCCTGGTTAAAGGAACAAAATTTGCCTGATCGTGTTAAAGCTAAACTGCTACATGCACCTTTACAGCATGATTCACTGTTTGGTATTAAGGCAGAAGAGGTTTTATAGAAAATGGAAGACAAAGCTAAGTATATGCAAACTGTTAAAGACTTCTTACAAGTGCAACCACCAAGATTCAGTAGACACTGGCCTACAAAAAATTGGTCTTTTCCTATGTCAGACAAAGCTCAAAGGGGCAAATCCAGACGCCCAAAGGGTTTCATATACCAGGCGCAAGATTCATACAGGTCAAAGCAATGGGGCACTTCCACCTCCAAATCTGGAGATGAAGCGCAAGCATACAGAAAGCAATCCCAATGACTTCCCTCTGCCTACTCCAAGCACTTATCTTTTGGCAGCACCCATAGGGGGAAAATTAGCACTTTTTGCTCAAAATTGGCAGTTAATAACCCAGGATAAGTGGGTACTAAACATCGTATCACAGGGATACAGATTCCATTTCCACACTCTGCCAATGGCATGTGGTTGGCCAGATCTGCCCAAAAAATCAATGGGCAGAGGCACAGAAACAGGTTACATCCCTCATGGATAATGGGGGCCATTCAGATAGTACCAGAACAGGAAAAAGGACAAGGTTTTTACTCGAGACTGTTCTTGGTACCCAGAAAGGACAAGGCCTGGCGGCCAATACTGGATTTATCTATTTTGAACCCATACCTGGACATTCCAAAATTTAAAATGCTGACTTTGCAGCAGCTTCTGCCCATGCTGGGCAAGAATGCCTGGCTGGTGACTTTAGACCTAAAAGAGGCATACCTGCATGTCCCAATAAGACAATCATGCAGAAGGTACCTCGGATTCAAGGCTGGCTTAATGCATTACCAATTCTCTGCACTGTCCTTTGGCTTATCTACTGCGCCCAGGGTCTTTACAAAGTGCCTGGCACCAGTAATTGCATTTTGCAGACAAAGAAATATACAAATATATCCTTACTTGGATGACTGTCTCATTCAAGCAGAGAAACAAGGACCCTCTTCGACAAATGGCGTTTGTGAAAAGGCTTCTAACATCCCTAGGTTACACAATAAACGAAAAGAAATCACAGCTGGTACCCTCTCAAAAGATAACATTCCTGGGTGCAAGCTTGAATACAACGGCCCAGATGGCTTACCTCACGTCAGACAAGCCAAGGCGACTGACTACTTACTTCGAACTGATGGCAACAGAAACCCAATCTTCTGCAAGACAAACTCTGCAGGCTCTGGGCTTCATGGCATCCTGCATCCTATTGATTCCATATGCAAGACTGCATATGAGGAAGCTTCAGCGGTACCTAAAAAGTTTATGGAGTCAACATTCTCACAGTCTGGAAACTATGATTCCTCTTATTCCCTGCCTGCAACAGGAGTTCCTATGGTGGGCAAAGGCATGTCACCAAAACATGGGGCGGCCCTGCACTCTACCCCCTGCCAGCCAGACCTTAACAGACTAATCGGATTATGCCTGGGGGGGCCCACATGGCAGGAAGATGCATTCAGGGCATATGGACACCAAAACAAATGCATCTACATATCAACCAGAAAGAGATGCTAGCTGTTCAAAATGCCCTAACAGCCTTCAAGGACTTACTTCATCCATGACAACTACTGGTAGAGACTGACAACACCACAGTCTTGTGGTATATAAACAAACAAGGGGGCACACACTCATACCCCCTTTGCAGGTTAGCCATGGCACTGTGGGATACAGCTTTGACCTACCAAATACATCTTCAAGCTCAATTCCTGCCAGGAAAACAAAATACTCTGTCAGACGATTTAAGCAGAAACCTTATGGATCCTCACGAGTGGAAACTAAATCCACAAATCTTCAGGATGATAACAGGGAAATGGGGGAGCCCAGACATAGCACTATTTGCCTCTCCTCACAATTATCAATTGAAAAGATTCTGCACAAGGACTTATCACAGACCAGCATGGAATGGACGCCCTATCCTTCAGTTGGAAAAACCTATCCGTTTACGCCTTTCATCCTCTACCTCTTCTCCCCAAGGTCCTCCTAAAAGTCAGACGAGAGAAACCGAAGATATTAATTGCTCCGGACTGGTACCCAATCCAAAGGAACTTTCCTCAATACCCAGCTTGGACCTTGCCTCAAAGACCACAACTACTGTCCCAGTAAAACAATCAGATCCTGCACAATCGATTACAGACACTGAACCTGGCAGCATGGCCGATTCACTTGGTCATACAAACAACACCTCTCAGAAAAGCTGTGATGGATGTCATTTTGGAAGCCAGGAGACCTATTACTAGAAAATCTTATGCTGACAAATGGAAGAGATTCTGTGCTTGGAATCTAGCACAAGGAATGGATACAGCAGAACCAAATATTCCTCAGATATTGCAATACTTAACTGAGATGCTTGACAAAGGCCTATCTTTCTCAATTAAAATCCATGCATCTGCCGTTTCGGCTCAATACAATACAGAGCCACCTATCTTTTCTCATCCTTTACTAAAGCAGTATCTTAGAGGAACCAAAAATTTAAGGCCTCCTAGAAGATCACCGTTGCCTGCATGGGACCTCAATTATGTGTTGGAAAACCTCGCCCTGCCTCCATTTGAACCAGCTGCTACCGCTGATATAAAGTTCTTATCATGGAAAACAGCTCTGATGCTAGCAATTACTTCAGCAAGGAGAGTTTCAGAGCTACAGGCCCTCATGGCTGTTGAGCCTTTTGTCATTGTTTACCCCGACAGGGTGTCTCTGAGAGCAAATCCGACTTTTATGCCTAAGGTGGTCTCCATTGTGGCTCTCAATCAAACAATTCATTTGCCAACTTTTTATCCAAATCCGCAGAACAAGGAGGAGAGAATTCTGCATTCCTTGGATGTACACAGACAGCTAAGATTCTACTTGAGCAGGACTTAAGCTCTAAGAAAAACTGAGCAATTACTAGTGGCATATGCTGCAGGATCAGAAGGCAAGGCTAATTCAAAGCAGACAATTTCAAAGTGGATGAGCTACTGCATCCGTTTCTACTAGTTGCACCGTGGTAAACCTGTGCCCAAGGGCATTAGGTCTCATTCCACCAGAGCTGCAGCTACTTCAGCAGCTTTTCTCAGGGGAGTACCAACCAAAGACATTCTAGAGGCTACTACTTAGAGTTCTGTTCACACCTTTACAAAGCATTATCATTTGCCTCTCTACTCTAAATCCGGGGCAGGCTTTGCCACTGCAGTTCTGCAGCGCCTTATAGTCACTCCTAATGCTGTTTAGCTCCAGCCTCCCAACCATAGCTTTGGGATTCTACCCAAATTTAATGTCTGCAACAGTGAAGAACATAGTACAGTTGTGTACACTTACCATAAATGTAGATGTTTGAGTGTATTCACTGTTGCAGTCCAGATTACCCTCCCACCATCCCCCTGTCATTTTGGAGATTATCCTTCCTTTTCTATCTTCTACAACCTATGTGGTGTATTTGCTTGTAGATGAAGGTAAAGTTTATATTGACGCATGTTTGTGTGTGTGTGTGTATATGTATATCTATATCTATATATATATATATCTATATATATATATATATATATCTATATATATATATATATCTATATATATATATATCTATCTATCTATCTGTCTATATATATATATATATATCTTTTTGCTACTTTTTTGGGGGCAAGAAAATGGTGTCGGCTGCATGTTTTATACCCCTGACGACCTGACGTCATGGAAGAGGAAACAGCAACCGACACAGGACCCAAGAGTTTGGAATTCAGTGAATACACTCCTAACATCTACATTTATGTTAAGTGTACACAATTGTACTTTCTCTGCACTGCCCTTTGGCTTATCTACTGCACCCAGGGTCTTCACAAAGTGTCTGGCATCAGTAATTCCTGGACGATTGTCTAATTCAGGCAGAAAACAAGGACACTCTTCTAAAACATCTGGTGTTTGTAAAAACGCTTCTAACTTGTCTAGGGTACACCATAAATGAAAAGAAATCACAACTGATACCCTCTCAAATAATTACATTCCTGGTTGCAAGCTTGAATACAACTGCCCAGATGCCAGAAAAACAAATTCAGTTGATGACTTAATTCAAACAAGTGGCCACAAAAACCCAGCTATCTGCAAGACAAATTCTGCAGGCCTTGGGGTTCATGGCTTCCTGCATTCTAATAATTCCATATGCAAGACTGCATGTGAGGAAACTTCAATGGTACCTAAAAAGCTTATGGAGTTAACATGGTCACTGCCTGGAAACAGTGATTCCTATCATGCCTTGCCTGCAGCAAGAGTCCCTATGGTGGGCAAAGGCCTGTCAGCAAAAATAAGGGACTGCCATTCATTCCACCCCCTGCCACCCAAACCCTGACTACGGACGCATCAGATTATGCTTTGGGTGCACATATGGCAGGGAGATGCGTTCAGGGCCAATGGAGCCCATATCAAATGCACCTACATATCAATCAGAAAGAGATGCTAGCTGTACAGAATGCTCTGACAGCCTTCAAGGACTATCTTCATCCAGGACAACAACTGATAGACAACACCACAGTCATGTGGTGCATTAGCAGGGGGGTACCCATTCCAACCCTCATTGCATTCTAGCCATGGCTTTGTGGAACAAGGCCTTGACTTATCAAATACATCTACAAGCTCAATTCCTGCCAGGAAAGCAAAACACTCTGGCAGACGAACTAAGCAGAAATCTTATGGACCCACACTAATGGAAACTGAATCCACATATCTTCAGTATGTTGATACGCAAATGGGGGAGCCCAGACATAGATCTTTTTGCCTCACCCCAGAACTATCAGTTGGACAAACTCTGCACAAGAATTCATCACAAAAAAGCTTGGAAAGTGGGCGCTCTAGCCTTCAGCTGGAAAAAAACATTAGTCTATGCCTTTCCCCCACTGCCTCTGCTCTCCAAGGTCTTACTAAAAGTCAGACAGGAAAAACCAAAAATGATTCTGATTGCTCCAGACTGGCCTCGCCAACACTGGTACCTGCTCCTACACAATATGTCACACCTGCCTCCTTGGTACTTGCCTCAGACCCCTTATCTACTGTCTCAGCAGAACTATCAAATTTTGCACACTCTGCTTCAAACTCGAATCTTGCAGCATGGCTAATCAACTAATTTCACTGGTTATATCTCTCAGCAAACCTGTGATGGATGTCATTTTGGAGGCTAGAAGGCCTAGTACTAGAAAATCTTATGCTGATTAAATGGAAAAGATTCTGTGCCTGGAATCCAGCACAAGGAATAAGCTCAGCAATGCCTAATATTCCTCAGATTCTGCAATATTTAACTGAGATGCCTCACAAGGACCTATCTTTCTCTTCCATAAAAATACATGCCTCTGCCATTTCAGCTCATTACAACATAGAGCCTCCCCTCTTTTTTCATCCCCTGCTAAAGCGGTACCTCAGTGGCCCAAACATTTAAGACCTCCCAGGAGAGCAGCAACTCTTGCATGGGACATCAATTTTCTGTTGGAAAAGCTCACCCTACCTCCTCTTCAGCCAGCTGCTACTGCAGACATAACATTTCTCTCTTGGAAGACAGCTTTTCTTTTAGCAGTCACTTCAGCTAGAAGGATTTCGGAACAACAGGCTCTCATGGCAATGGAGCCTTTTATTATCTTTTACCTAGACAGGGTGGCGCTCAGGACCAATCCATCCTTTATGCCTAAAGTGGTATGTAGTGTGGGTCTTAATCAGTCCATTCATTTGCCAGCTTTTTTCCCAAATCCACAGAAGTTTGAGCGGATTCTGCATTCATTGGATTTACACAGACAACTAAGATTCTACTTAAGCAGGGCAAAACCTCTAAGAAAATCTGAGCAATTACTGGTGGCATTTGCTGCAGGGGCAGAGGGAAAGGCTATTTCAAAGCAGACTATTTCAAAATGGATAAGCCATTGCATTCGTTTCTGCTACATGCACCATGGTAAACCTGTTCCCAAGGATCAGATCCCATTCCACCAGGGCTGCATCTACCTCTGCAGCCTTTCTCAGAGGGATTCCTTCCAGAGACATTCTAGAAGCTGCTACCTGGATTTCAGTTCATACGTTCACCAGTCAGTACCATTTACCTCTCTTCTCTAAATCCAGAGCAGGCTTTGCCACTGCTGTCCTGCAGGGCCTTATAGCTGCTCCTAATGCTGTATAATTCCATCCTCCCAACCATAGCTTTGGGATTCTACCCAAATGTAATGACTGCAAGAGTGAAACACGAAGAACATAGTACAGTTTACTGTCTACTTTCTTTTACTGTGCTCAAAAGCCTTTTTGGTGTATTTGCTTTTATTTGGAGGTATATTGGTTGTGTTCTAAATTACATGCATATATACTTATATATTTATATATTTTGCTCCCCATTTGGGGGGCACCTGACATCTGGGGCAAGAAAAACTGATGAAAATGGTGTCGGCTGCATGTTTTATACCCCTGACAACCTGACGTCATGGAAGAAGGGACATCCATCGAAGCAGGACGCATGACTTTGTTAATCAGGCTGATTGAGGGCAACCTGCCAGCAGATTCCCCAAATGTAATGACTGCAACAGTGAATACACTCTAAAATCTACATTTATGCTAAGTGTGCACAACTGTACTTTACACTACCTTTGTCGTCAGCCTTCCCTCCCTCCTTCTCCCTGACTTTAGTAGTTTGCGGTAGTCCTTGTACTCCGATATTCTCGGTCTTGTCAGCCTAGTTCATGTGATCAGGTCAGGTTATGTCCCTTAGGTTGATGTGCGTCACACTGTGGGTGGCAAACTTGATCTGAGGGTTGGAAGGAGTTTGCAGTGTAGTATGGGTAAGGGGGAGGAGTTTGGATAGCTGCCGGCTTGGATCCATATCGGATCCGAAAACCACAGGTTGATGACAAATTAAGTGTACCTACTCAGATGGAATGTTATGGTGAGTTCATAACTTCTTTTTTCTTCCCCTTTTGAACCTGCAGCTTTGGTGAATCTGCAGTTCTTGTTCTGGAAGATGACCTTCTGGATTACTATTACGTCAGCCAAAAGAGTCCCTGAGCTTCAGGCATTATTGGTCAAACCTTCTTATATGGTCTTTGATGAGGGCAATGTGTCCTTACGCACTAATCCCGCTTTCCTTCCGAAACTGGCTTTAGACTCAATCTCCCGGTTTTCTTTTCGAATTTTCAAGCTATGGCAGTGTACAAGTTACACTTGTCTGTTCATAGACAGTTATGTTTTTACTTGCATAGAACAAAATCTTTCCAGAAGTCTGACTAACTTTGTTTCCTACTCTAAGCCCTTTTTAGGGAAATCTGTATTGAAAGTCACCATTGCTCATTGGATCTCTGTGTATAATTCTGGCATATTCAGCTAAAGGATTATCTCCGCCAGGTCACTTTAAGGTGCATTCCACTAGATCTATGGTTACTTCAGCTGCCTTCTGATCCAGAGTCTCATTGGATGAGGTATGCTATGTAGCTACATGGGCATCTTCGCATACTTTCATTTCCCACTACAAGTTGGATCTTCTATCCAGAAGCAGGGCATTCTTTGGCTCTGCCGTGCTCTGGAATATCCTTCCATGAGGGCCTTCCAGTTGTTTGATAGCTGGGGACTCTGTTCCACAGGTTGAAGACCAAATGAAAACAGCAACTTCAGATAGTTATGTACTCGCTATAATGTTCCATCTGAGTTGTTGCTTTTCATTTGTCTTCAGCTGTCACTCCCCTCCCTGCCTTACATGGGCTGTGTGGTGGACTGCCAGAAGAGACGTAGCCTGTAAGTTGGCATCTCTTGTACCTCTTATAATGCCTTCTGGGGATCTTTTGTTATAGGATAAGGCCTTGAGTCAGGTTGGGATGCTATGGTTAGCAGCAAACTTGATCTGACGGGAGGAGGGGGACTGGCATTATGGGTATGAGAGGAGTTTGGAGCGTTCATCCGCTGCTGGAAAATGCGTCCGAGTCTGATCTGTCCTGTATCTGTGTTCCTCAGGTTGAAGACAAATGAAAAGCAACAACTCTGATGGAACGTTATGGTGAGTACATACATTCTTTTTTCTTCAGAATGTCTCTCACCAGAAGAGCAAAGTAATTATTGCAGTGTTCGGCCGCAACAAATATGATTTCCCTTCCAGTGGCCTCACCTTTTTGCACCCCCCTTGGCTATTTCATCCAAACCAGGATCTCCTTTCCCTTCCATTAGGGATGACTTTTATCTGGACATTGAAGCCTTCAAATTGACTGGATGGTTTCTCCACTTGCAATGATGGCTAGTCATTCCATGTTTTCCTCCCAAGTTCATCCCATCCTCATATCCCCTCAGAAGGATTTTGCTAGGAAGGTGTAAAAGAACAAATGGAAACTATTCTCTCTTGGGTCTACTTTTCAGCACCTATTCCAGCTGTCCTAGACTTTCTTGCTTCCTCGCTCAGCAGTGGAGTTATTCTACTGTAAAGATCAACTTACAGCCATCGAATTTTCATGTAGAAGACAGCCATTCATCCTTTATCACCTAGATTATGCAAAGCCTTTCTCAAAGGTGGTATTGTACTCCTACCCCCCCATTAAGGATTGTACTCTTCCATTGGCTTTAACAATACTTCAAGTTCTGGCTTGGCCCCAAGTGGACTTGTTTTTTTTTTTTCTTGGAAAACTATTTCTAGTTGAGATCCCGTTGACCAGATGGGTATCAGAAGCCTGGGCTTTTTCTTTTAAGCCACCATATCTGATCTTCAGAAGTAGTTATAAACCAGTCTATCAACCTTCCTGTTTTCTTTCTAAATTTTTCTAGCAAAGAATACATGCTGCACCTTTTGAATGTTCTTGGACAGCTTAGATTCCACCTCCATAGAGGAGGAGATTTCAGAAAATCAGACCAGCTATTTGTTACCTTTCCCAAAGCCAAGTTGGACAAATCAGTTTCAAAGGTGACTTTAACCAGATGGCTTACTGGTTGCATTCCTTTGTCTATAAGAAGGGATTGGCACTCCATATACCTCCTAAGTCTCATTCCACCAGATTTGTGGCCACACCCTCTGCTTTCTGGTCCAGAGCTTCTATAGATGACATTTGTGCAGCTGGTACTTGGTCTAATACTCCTGCCTTCATTGCTCACTACAAATTAGACATCTTGTCTAGACAAATGTGGCGTCTGGCTCTGCTTCCTTGAAGGCCATTTTGTTTCTTTAGTTGGGTTTCCCCCAATCCATTGAGGAATGAACGAAAGAAAACATCCCGGTTCAAATGTGTACTCACCGTAACAATGCAGCTGTGTTGTCTGTATTTGTCCTTCCTCAACCTATTTCTCTCCAACCCCACTTCTATTTTGGAAATTTTTACTTTCTGGTCTTCTAGTTCGACCTGAATTATGTTGCCTGCCTTTTGATGAGCTCCAGTCTTTTATTCTTTCCTTGCAGTCTAACTGGAATTATGTTGGTAATTGTACTGTGTTTTTTCTCACTGTTGTGCTATGGGCAGTATTTTAGACTGAAGAGAAGATGCACTCGATCTGAAGGAAGTCAAGCTAAGTTGTATATAGATTATGGTTAAGGGGAGGAGCTTGAGCTGTGGAGCCAAAGTCTTTAGAAGTTCTCAAAGTAGTATCTGAGACCCATTGGTTGAGGGAGAATGAAAACACAACACAGATGCATCATTATGGTGAGTACATAACTTTTGTGTTTGTCTGTACTCATTTGCTGATCTCTGGCATCTTCATTAATACTGTTATAATGAGAACAGTGTCTTTTGAACACGGATGGTTGCCACAACTCTTGGGACAGAGTGAGCAACCGTCTCTCCTTAACGGAGCTTGGTATTGGTTGGTTGTAGGAATGTAATTCCCTTAATATTTTTAGGTGAGTGTTGTGAATATAGGAAAGACTTTGCTAGTAGAGAAAGTGATAACTGGATTAGGTTTATATGCAACAGGTGAAATCAGAAATGTTCACTATTTATATTAAGTCAGGTTGCTTTATTTAGTAGTTTATGATGGTGATGGTGATTTTGAAGAGGATATGGAGTTGTCTGGTGGAAGAGATTTGTCCCAACTGTGATTACTTACAAAAATTAAACTGTCACTCCTCAGATGCTTAAAAACTACTAAAATCATGTATGTATCTCAAAGTTCATGGTAAATAATATGAAAAGGCTTTCTAGTTTCAGTACTTTGGTATATGACTGGTTTAAGTCTGTGTATTGCATGCTCTTTCAATTAGCATGTACTAGATACCATGGCGAAAAAATTAGGCAATTTCTAGATATATCTAGTTTGTTTTGCAGATTAAAGTGTTCTCATACCACAAATGGAGTATGGTTTGCCATGTTTATCTAGTGGTGGTTTTTAATAACACAGAAGACTTCTGGGGCCTGCCCCTATGAAGTAGAAAGGCGAGAGACTGATGAGTTAACTTTTTTGTTGTATACACATACTCTGTCTCCCTCCTTGGGGGTAGGCTGCTAGGTCTACCACTTTAACAATGCCTTTTGGTGGGTGGATAATTCCAGGGGGAAGAGTCTAGACCGGTTAGTGTTGTGGAAAGTGGTACGAATGTCACCAAGTTGAGGAGGTAGGTATATGGGGACATGCATGTCTGTCCCCAACCATGTGTCCATTGAGTGTACTTTTTTCCTACTACGAATGGGTTTGATGGGCTGGGGCAATACTATTTCTGACCAGCATCTGGTGCTATCCTAATTCTAAACTCTTGCCATGCAAGGGAATGAATGGCTGTAGAGCTGTCACCCAGAGGATGCTTGCCTTACACCCCTTTGAGGAGCAACTGAGCCAATGAGACAGAGATGGAGCTGTTGCTCAAGTCCCGTGGAGAATTAAAAATGAAAACTGTAGACCTCTATTATGTACATATAGGTTCATAGGTTCATACTAGGCTATATCTGCCCTAGGGCATTTATAAGCCTAGCCAGAGTGTGTTTGGCTTTCGCCACCCATTTTAAATTAATTTTGCTATGCCCTTTTTCGAGGTTAGTATACTGTGCCTCTGTCTAACAGTGACACAGAAGTGATACCCGGGGTAAACCTACGATCTCCCATTCACTCATCAAGATTCCTCTTGAAGAGAGTCAATGAGGGACTCTGCCTAACCTGGACTGGGATTTTATTCCAGAGTGAAGGGAGCCTCTGGGTTATGAATCTGTCCCTCCAGCATGTCCTATTTATTTCAGTGCTGAGGTTCAAGTCTCTCGAACACGTAGCTCGATGGGATTTGGATTTTCTGAGGTGCAGCATGTCCATTAATTCCAGGTTGGACATGGCTTTATACGTCAGGCACAGATCGCCTCTGAGCAGGCGGTATGCCACTGAGTAGAGCTGGAGTTTCTTTAACCGGGCAGCATATGGCATCTGTTTCAGCCCTATGAACCTCTTGGTGAGGTACTTTTGGGGTCTTTCAAGTTGCTGCAGGTGTTTGGTAAGGTACATCCCAAAAGGGGCATTGTACTCAATTATGGGCCTGATGAGGGATGAGTAAAGAGGCACGATGACCTCACCTGATCTAGATGCGAATCCCTTCATGATTAGGTGGGCTATATAAAATGTTTTTCTAACCACTTTGGCCACGTGGTTGTCAAATGAGAGATTGCCATCAACTTGGGTCCCCAGGTCCCTAATTACTTCTTCTGTACTTAATGGATTACCACCTATGTGGTAATTTGTGGGCACTTTGTTTTTGCCAAAGGGAATGACTATACGCTTTTTGGCATTTAACTTGAGGCCATGGCTCTGGCACCAGTTGTCTGTTTCTATGAGGCCCTTTTGGAGGATGCTTGTGTCGGCTGGAGAGTCGATTATGGCGCCCAGTTTGCAGTTATCTGCGAACTTAGTCAGCCACAGTCCTTCCGTGTTGGCCTGTACCTCCGAGAAATATATTCCGAACAAGAGAGGTCCCAGGACTGAGCCTTGGGGAACGCCACTTGTAACTGGTTTGGAGTCTGACATGGCTCCAGCAATTCTGACCATGTGGGTTTTGTCCTTGAGCCAGTTTGCAACCCATCTAGTGACATAGGGTTTTATATTTAAGCTGGTGAGCTTATCTATAATGCCCGAGTGGGGTATTGTATCGAAGGCTTTTGCGAGGTCCAGGTAGGCTGTGTGGACCACCTTCCCCTCGTCAATGGCCTTGGTGACGGTTTCAAAGAAATCAACCAGGTTTAAGAGGCAGGATCTGCCCAAAGCCGAGCTGGGTAGGATCCAGTGTCTGTAGGTCCCCAATATCTTTGAGGTCCATGATGATCCTTTCCATAGCTTTGCAGACCAAGCTAGTCAGGATTATGGGGCGATAGTTTCCAGGATCCGTTGAGGCACCACCTTTGTGGAGAGGGACCACTGTTGCTGTACGCCACTCTTTGGGTATATATCCTGTAGTAAGGCTGAGATTGAAATGTAGTTTTATGTTTGGGTTTAGCTCTTCTTGGAGTTCATGTAGGACACGGACACCATCTGGTCCCATTGATGCTGTGTTTTTCTTTGGAGAGGGCAGCTCTTACCTGAGCATCTGAGATGTCAGGGGGGCAGCACTCTGCTGGAATAAATATTTGCCGTTTTGGAGGGGGGGGGGGGTGCGCTGAAACTGTCAGCTAGGATGTTGGCAATGTCTGTGGGTTCGGTGTATTTTTTGTCATTTTGGACTAATTCTGAGCATATCTGGGAATTCCCACCCAGGTTCCTAACATAACTAAAGAAAGCCTTGTGATTATCCTTGGTGTCCTGTGCAATTTTTCTCTTGAAGCTGGCCTTAGACGATTTTATGAGTGCCCGTAGTTTTTTGCTAATACTGATCAGAGATGCCTTCCCTTTTTGGGATTTTGCTCTATCATATAGTAGCTTCCTCCTTCTATTGTATAGTTTGTTTATGGCTGGGGTCCACCAGACAGGACGTCTGCCTTTGGAGGATGGGTCTTGGTTTTATTTGGGATTGCATGATCCTTGCATTCCTGAAGGTGTTCATAGAATGCATTTATAAAGGATTCTGCGGTCTGGGCCATATTTTTCACAAGCCCGCGGGCTTTGAAGGATTCCACCTCGGTTTTGAGGAGTGTGAAATTTGCTTTAGAGAAGTTTTTCACTGTGGTTTTCAGGGCAGGGGGTGGAGTCAGGACGTGAATATCCAGTGAGATTAGTTTATGGTCTGATCTTACCAGTGAGGGATACACTTCTGGTCTGGAGCATAGAGTCCCCATGTTGGTGATGATCAGGTCCAGTATGTTTTCCCCTCTTGTGGGAGTGGTAACAAGTTATTCCGTAGCATTTGAGTTTACAAATTCTAGGAACCTTTGGGCTAGGGTGTTGGAGCAAGAGTAATGCTCCCAGTCTATGTTTGGGTAGTTGACGTCGCCCAATATAATGGTGTTTGGAGAGACCTTCATATTTTCCAGTGTTCTCAGGAAGGCCGAGTGGGGTTCCTGGGTTTGGGAGGGTGGTCTGTAGCAGGCTATAAACTGGAAGGCAGTTTTACCCACTGTTAGTTGCACATGGATAGTCTCTGATGCTTCGTGCTGTGCCACCAACCTGGAGGTGTGTGCTGCTCCAGCCCCTTAAGAGCTGTATGAGCTTCACTGTGCTTTCCTAAGGAAAGCAAGACTACGTCCTTGAAAGCTGAGAACACTGCTCTTGCTGTAGTGTTTTGCACTGACTTAAGTTAATGATGATTTTCCATTTGCAAGAAAGCGTACTAGACTTTAGCCATATAACCATTCTAAGATGCCCTTTTGCCAGATGTTCTTCGTGTTTTACTGTTGCAGTCATCACACTTGGGTTATCTGCCTGCAGGTAGCCTTCGGTCGTCCTAAATACCAGAGACTTAGTATTTCTTCGTCGAATGCTATTGCTCCAGGACTGATGTCAGGTCGTCGGGTATAAAATCAGGCAGCAGATGCCATTACATCAGTCTTTCTTGTCAAGGAAACAGAAGCAGTTCGCAAGTGCCAGTCTGTCGCTACCTGAAGTTTCGTTTACGAACTGAATAATCCTGAAGTTTTCTAAAGCCAAGTACCCCGTTGGAGATCCTTTTTTCTTGCTATCACCGATGTCAGAAAAAGTTAATTGTCTTGCCTGTGGAAAGCAAATACGTCGGTGAGATTTTCATTCTTACTGCGTTACCTGTTTAGGCCCAGACCACAACATCCCTCGCTATCAGTTTTGTGCCTTGTTTAACGCCCAAACCATTTGTCGTCGGGCTCTTTTTGTTACCAAATTCTTTTGCTCTCGATCTCTGTTATGAAACGTCAGGATAAAGACAGAGACAGACCGCATAGGTCCAAACCTTCAGACGGCACGTCCATTAAGCTAATAGTCAGTTCTGCTGACAGGGTTTCCCTCAGGACTAACCCTTCATTTATGCCTAAAGTAGTGTCCAGTGTGGCTCTCAACCAATCCATCCATTTGGCTACCTTCTTCCTTAATCCTCAAAATAAAGGGGAAAGGATCCTGCCCTCCTTGGACGTGCACAGACAGCTCAGATTCTACCTTGATAGGACTAAGCCCTTCAGAAAATCTGACCAGTTACTAGTCAGTTGTGCAACAGGGGCAGAGGACAAGGCCATTTCAAAACAAACTTTTTCCAAATGGATATCACACTCCATCCATTTCTGCTGCAAGCACCATGGGAAACCAACCCCTCAAGTTCAGAACACATTCCACTAAGGCAACATCTACCTCTACAGCATTTCTCAGGGGAGTCCCTACCAGGGACATCCTGGAAGCTGCTACCTGCATTTCTGTACACGCGTTCACCAAGCATTACCACCTGCCTGTCTTTTCCAAATCCAGAGCGGGTTTTGCTACCGCAGTCCTGCAAGGCATAACTAGCCAGCCTTAACTCTTATTGACTGCTTCCACCTTTCTTCAACTTTGGGAATCCAACCATGTGTGATGACTGCAACAGTGAAACACGAATATTTTGCTTCAGATTATTTAAGTTTTTCTCCATTGCTGCCTACTTTTGAGCATTTTTTTGGCTTGTTAAACTTGATTTCTGTGTTGGTAACTGTATTTAGAACACAACCTAGAGGTGATTACTGAATTTCCTGCCTGCACTTATTTTTAAAATTGTTTTTTTTTCTTAAAACTTGCATTTTATCTGTCTCTGGCCTAGCACTCAAGTGTGGGGTCATTTACTGCACTGTTCTAACTTGTTGATACTTGTGAATCTGTTTTCCTTAAAAAAAAAAAAAAAAAAAAAAAAAAAAAAAACTAAAAAATCTTGCTTTTTTCCCACTTTTCTGAGATTTAAAAAAGTTCAGTTACAGATTTGCTGTTCTGAACTGTTTGTAAGTTTCTTGGAGGTCATTGTTTGCTTGGGCTAAAGGGAAGTCTCTGTGTTCATCAGTGGCAGTGATAAACATTGAGCAGCCTGCCTGCCCCTGTGGGAGTGGTTACTGCCTTGAAACTGTAGTTTTATTGGCCATTTTGGGTTGGTTCCTAACTCCTTGATCTCCCTCTCTTAAAACCAGATTGCCACATGGTTTTGGCATCTTTTCAGACTTGTTGGCTGTTGGTGAAGCACCCACCAAGAGGAGAAAACGCTGAGAGAAGAAAGGAGCCACTTTTGAGATTTTAAGTATTTTGCTTCCGATTATTTAAGTTTTTCTGCATTGCCGCCTACTTTTGAGCATTTTCTGGCATGTTAAACTTGATTTCTGCGTTGGTAACTGTATTTGGAACACAACCTTGAGCTGATTACTGAATTTCCTGCCTGCACTTATTTTTAAAATCTTTTTTTTTTCTTAAAACTTGCATTTTATCTGTCTCTGGCCTAGCACTCAAGTGTGGGGTCATTTACTGCACTGTTCTAACTTGTTGATACTTGTGAACCTCTGCTTTCCTTAAAAAAAAAAAAAAATCTTGCTTTTTTCCCACTTTTCTGAGATTTAAAAAAGTTCAGTTACAGATTTGCTGTTCTGAACTGTTTGTAAGTTTCCTGGAGGCCATTGTTTGCTTGGGCTAAAGGGAAGACTCTGTGTTCATCAGTGGCAGTGATAAACATTGAGCAGCCTGCCCTGCCCCTGTGGGAGTGGTTACTGCCTTGAAACTGTAGTTTTATTGGCCATTTTGGGTCAACTCCTAACTCCTTGATCTCCCTCTCTTAAAACCCTCTTCAGCGCGGTTTTGCGTATTTTTGCGCATAGCGCAACATCGGGCAGTGCCGCCTAATTGAGTTTAAACTATTCCTGGCTCCACGAAGTCTGCTCTTCACTTTTTCCCTTAGAACTGCTCTCTCTCTCTCAAAGTGAACACCATATTCTCATTCTAAGGCCCCTCACTGGTCCAAATAAGTAATTTTACAAGTTAGCACTAATAAACCATAAGCACTACTTACTCTTATACTCTCTACGATTACCTTGTCCCCTATTGGTCCGTTTTAATTCAGTTCCCTATATTACTCTAGCATGTCCAAAGATCAGTCAATGGTTTCCTCTCCAGTCCAGCTGGTGAATCTGGGAATTTTGAGGCAAATTTACAACTGTTTCATGTACACGGACAACCCTCTCCTCCTCCAAACAGGTTCGAATATATGTGAGAGATGCAACTATATTGCCAAACTGGAGGCTGAGCTCTCTCATCTCAAAACTGGTGTAACCAGTCAGGAGGAGAAGGTAACCCCACACAACCCAATTCCAGTATCACATAGTCCCACCACAACAGCGAACCAAACACATAAAAACACAAAAACATACTCGGAGGCTCTAAATAAAAATCTACCTAAGCAACAGAGGCCTCCAAAGCAGACATCCAAGCAAACGCTACCCCAAAACAAAACACGTACAACACATAGCACACAAAGTCAGTGTGCCAAGCAGTCATAGCCCTTAAGGCTGAATAACACACCTGACACTCTTGTAATAGGTGACTGTATTGTCAGACACACTGACATCCCACTCACCAGGCTGAATAAAGAGAAGGTCACAGTGAGCTGCCTGTCGGGCGCTAGGATCCACCACATAACGCAAGCACTCAGGTCACTCCTAAGCAAATACAAATATGACTCCGTCATTGTACATGCTGGCATGAATGACCTGAGACGTACCTCCCTCGACTATATGAAGAGACGTAGAGGAGCTCTCTGATCATGTAGCCCAGGTCGGTATGACCCTGACCTTGAGCAGCATCTTACCCTCACTTAGAATATTGCCACAGTATAAAGACAAAATGATAGATTTTAACAATTGGCTAAAATGTTGGTGTCATTCAAAGGGGATCCAGTGTCTGTCAGCCTGGGATGACATGCTTGACAAGCCACGTTGCTTCGCTAGGGTTGGCTTGCACCTGTCGCCTCTGGGTTCTCTGATATTGGCAAAGGCTCTTGCCACCCCCTTAGTGCCTTTTTTAGGCAAGGCTCAAAAGTCAAACCCACCTCCATAGACAGAACAAGAAACTAAGGGTAATGCTGCTAAACGCCAGAAGTCTTAACCTCAAGAAGCATGCAGTCGAAGCTCTTCTCAGTATGGAGAACATCGATATCTGTACAGTGACAGAAACCTTGTTCAAGGCTCCAGAGAGCACCCCAGCACTACCAGGTTATACCTCATATCATGCTTTTCGGCCCCAAAACCTGGACCGAACCACAAAAGGAGGGGGAGTTTCCATATTTATCAAGGATATCCACACCTCCAAGTTAGTGGCATTGCACGAAGTATCTGAGACCATCCATGTGCAACTGACAGTGGGCAAGACTGCTTTTCAGTTTGTAGCATCCTACAGACCACCCTCTCAAAGTCAGGAATCCCACTCGGCTTTCCTGAAAACATTGGAGAACATGAAGATCTCTCCGAACACCATTATATTGACCGACTTCAACTACCCAAACATAGACTGCGAGCATTACTCAAGCCCCAGCACCTTAGCCCAAAGGTTCCTGGAATTTATAAACTCAAATGCTATGGAACAACTAGTCACCACTCCCACAAGAGGGGAAAATATACTAGACCTGATCATTACCAACATGGGGACTCTATGCTCCATACCAGAAGTATATCCCTCATTGGTAAGATCAGACCATAAATTAATTTCACTGGATATCCACATCCCGACCCCACCCCCAGCCCAGAAAACCACAGTGAAAAACTTCTCAAAAGCGAACTTCACACTTCTCAAAACCGAAGTGGAATCCTTCAAGGCCCCGGAGCCAGTGGAAACTATGGCCCAAACTGCAGAATCCTATATAAACGCATTCTACGGACATCTCCAGGAATGCATGGATCATGCTATCCCAAACAAAATCAAGACGCATTCATCCAAAGGCAGGCGTCCCGTCTGGTGGACCCCAGCCATAAATAAACTGTACAACAGAAGGAGGAAGCTACTACATGATAGAGCAAAATCCCTAAAAGGGAAGGCATCTCTGATCAGTACTAGCAAAAAATTACGATCCCTCATAAAATCCTCCAAGGCCAGCTTTGAGAGAAAATTGTACAGGACACTAAAGACAATCATAAGGCTTTTTTCAGTTATGTTAGGAACCTGGGATGCAACTCCCAGACTTGTTCTGAGTTGATTCTAAACGACAAAAAATACACTGAACCCACAGACATCACCAATATCCATGCAGACAGGTTCTGTGCAAACCCCCCCCCCCCCCCAAAAAAAAAGAGCAAGTATCTCTCCCGGCAGAGTGCAGCCTCCCAAACATCTCTGATGCTCAGGTGAAGGCCGCCCTCTCCAAAGCAAAAAACACTGCTTCCATGGGACCAGATGGCGTCCCGGGTTGCGTCCTACATGAACTCCAAGAAGAACTAATCCCTCAGGTAAAACTGCTGTACAATCTCAGCCTCATTACAGGATATGTGCCCAAAGAATGGCGTACAGCAACAGTGGTCCCACTCCACAAAGGTGGCTCCTCTGCGGACCCTGGAAACTATCGCCCCATAAGCCTGTCTAGCCTAGTTTGCAAGGCTATGGAGAGGATCATCATGGAACTCATAAACAAAGACATTGAGGACCTACAGACACTAGATCCTACCCAATTTGGCTTCGTCAAGGGCAGATCCTGTCTTTTGAACCTGGTCGACTTCTTCGAAACAGTCACCAAGGCCATAGATGAAGGGAAGGTAGTCCACACAGCCTATCTGGACCTCGCAAAGGCATTTGACACAATACCCCACTCGGGCATCATAGATAAGCTATCCAGCCTAAATATAAACCCCTATGTCACAAGATGGGTCGCAAACTGGCTCAAAGACAAGAACCCACAGTCAGAGTTGCTGGGGCCATGTCAGACTCGAAACCGGTCACAAGTGGCATCCCACAAGGCTCAGTCCTGGGACCTCTCTTGTTCGGTATTTGCTTTTCTGAGGTACAGGCCAACATGGGAGGACTATGGCTCACCAAGTTCGCAGATGACTGCAAACTGGGTGCCATAATCGACTCTCCAGTTGACACAAACATCCTTCAAAAAGGTCTCGCAGAGACTGATAACTGGTGCCAGAGCCATGGTGTAAAGCTAAATGCCGAAAAGTGTATAGTCATACCCTTTGGCAAAAACAATGTGCCCACAAATTACCACATAGGTGGTAACCCATTAAGTACAGAGAAAGTAATTAGGGATCTGGGGACCCAAGTTGATAGCAATCTCTCCTTTGACAACCACATTGCCAAAGTGGTTAGAAAGACCTTCTACAATAGCCCACCTCATCATGA
>NC_056729.1:272074438-272181938 GCF_019279795.1 Protopterus annectens | reverse complement strand
ACTCCTCGAAATAAGCCATGAAAAGGTCAGCATAAATGGGAGCGAAGGACGCTCCCATTGCTGTACCTTGCAATTGCCAGTAACACTGGCCTTGAAAGTAAAACACATTTTTATTGACTACATGTTCTGACAAACAAATGAGTAGAGTGTTAAATCCCGGTGTGTACAGATTTGCCCTGTTCAGCCAATATTGAAGGGATTGTAGGCCTGCCCAATGTGGAATACTGGTGTATAAAGCCTTGACGTCCAAAGTACACATATACCACCGTGGTTCTAACTGGGTATCCTGGATAATCTGTAGGAATTGGGTTGTGTCCTGCAACCTGGCCCTAACCAAGCCCAACAAAGGTTTAAGATATTTTGTGAGAAAAGCTGATAGAGGTTCCGTTAGTGATCCTAACCCAGAAACAATAGGTCTACCAGGAGGTTTGGTTAGTGATTTATGAATTTTCAGCAAAAGATATAGAATCTGTTTGCAAGGTTCTGATTCAGTTAAAGATGATAAACATTTTTTGGTAATGATCCCCTCCTCAAAAGCAAGGTTTAGAAAAGAGTCAATTTCCTGTTTAAAATGCGGAGTTGGATCTATGGACATATGCATATAGCAAGTTCTATCTGATAGTTGTGACAATCCCTCCTGTATATAATCATCTGAATTAAGTACCACCACAGCACCTCCCTTATCAGCTGGGAGAACCGCTATGTCTTTGTTATTACGTAGTTGGTCCAATGCCAACTTATCACATGTAGTAAGGTTATTTTGTAACATAATGTGACCATAATTTTCAAAATGAAGGTCCCTGCATACAGATTCCGTGAAAATCGAAACATATTTATTCATAGGTGGTTGAAACACAGATCTACCAAACCTAAAATCATCCGATTTATGTGAACTGTCTTGAGCAAAAAACAATTTCAGATTGAGGTTGCGACAAAAAGCCTGAAGATCCTGAATAATGTGATATTCGTGAGAGAAAAAAGCTGGTATATAATTGAAGCCCCTGTTCGATAGGGCTGAATGTTCGTCAGATAACAGGGTTCTGGAAAGATTTAAGACATTTTGATTAGATACTTGGGCTGTACCTATGTCAGAAAATTGTTGAGCAAGCCCTGAAAAGAGATGTCCAGAGGTTCTTTTCTTGTGCTTCCTGCCCCCCCCGATGCCCTGTGCCACGTCTAAAGGGATGTTTTTATTACTTTTCTTTCTGTTGGGTGATCCCCGATCAGAAACCCCTTCACTATCCGTAAAGGAAGAGTCATCCCCTGATGTACTATTAAAGGAACTATCCCTATTTTTTAAAATAGATCTAGGCCTCTTTTTGGTACGACTGGGCCCTGACCTTTTTTGATCAGTTTCAGCAAATCTCACAGATCGACTGAGCTCAAAGGGTCTACCCCTTTGGTAATCTGAAAAGTCTCTATGGAACGTTTTAATTTTGCGTTCCTTGACCATCTTTTCATGTTCAGTCAGATCTTTTGATAATTTTTTGATGTTATCTTGATATTTCGGAGAGGATTCAAATTTGCTAACATCTGAACATAATGTCTTAATCTCTTGAATATTCATATCAACAATCCTTTCATAATATTGTAATATATTCACAAATAGCATGGACCCTGCCTGTAGCGCTTCCTTCCAGTCTTGATTTAACTTATCCGGTCTCCCAACTAGGGGTTGAAGGCGTATTCTAAGCCCCCTTGGAGCCATCTTCTGGGTAGAGTAGGCTCGAAACAATTTAAGATGCCAAATACTGGATCTTAGTGTTTTAAATCCCTTAGTAAGGGAATGAAAGAACATATCACAATCCACAGATATTGATTGTTCAGTGGTGTCCGGATCATTGCTTGGTGGGGTGTTGATCCCAAAAACACCTATATCCTGCCTATCAGCACATAATCCGGACAAAATACTATCCAGTTCCATGCTGTGAATAGGTATGGAAAAATAGCCCACGCCACTAAGAGAGGATGAATTATAAAATGTAGTTTAGGAACCCTAAACGTACCAAAAAGAGGATATAGTCCCTGTGACAATTATATTCCAAATTTGAAAAGGGATAATTCCAATAGGTGGCACCAAAACCAAGCGAAAAGGGCAGGAAGCACACCAAAATTCCAAGAATAAGTTTTGAGAACAAGTCAAATCCAATACCAGAGAATTGGCTAATAAGCACAATAAAGTATAGTTAAAGCCAATATTATAGCAATAAAAATTACCAAACAAAATAGGTCAAAATATTGCAGCCCAGTTCATGGTTATATAAAAGAATATAATTTCAATACACTTGAAAACAAGATAACAAACTACCCAAGATATAGATAACTATATTATTGAGACCATTTATTCTATGGAACCAAACAGTGGATGTGAATCCAAAAGGACAAGACACTAGTTTACACCATTCATAGTATTCAAAGCTGCATAAAAAGTGATATTAGGGGCTCGTATAAAAATATTGTTATTGAATGAATATACAGTCCCAAATTGGGAATATAGATTTTGTCCTATGTATGATGATACCAATATTGGTTATACATATATGACTAAACTGTCTATACAATATGGTTGATCAAAATCATGTAAAGGACATAAATCCACTATGTTAATTGGTCTATTTAACAATAAAGCGAAACCAATATAATGATGATAAATCAGTATGTCCAAGAACCACCAACAACTCCCTATAATAATGGTATAAACCTGCGGAGGTTAGCTATATGTATAAAATGCCAGACACAACATAAATTATAATAAAAAACAAATATATCAAATTGCAGCAAAATGAATGCTAGAATAGTATGTTCAGCCTATAAGAATAGCATTTAGGCTAAATTCAGTAATGTATATTGAATACCATAAACCCTATGAAAAAATGCCACAAAAGGTCAGATAGAGACTTAGCCTGCTAATACAAAAGATATACTGAGATAGTGAAATATATTCCAAAAACAGTATAACTTGGTCAGCAATGAAATAAAATTTGTAACAATAGTACCATGTTAACATATCTTAGGAATATAACCTGTTCTGTGGTCATAAAGTCTGTATGTCCAATAGGGCCCCGACAGACCATAGAAAAAAGAACAAGTGATATCACTTTTTTTCACAATTTAGAATTCAATGCGGACTTCAATTTTCTAACAGTGGATGTGGTAGATTTATACTCTTCTATCCCCCATGTGGAAGGCATCGAACGAGTCAGTAGTTACCTGAGAGCTAAAGCAGTAGCCTCTGATGAGGTGGCTTTAATAGAGGAAATGCTTGACATAATCTTGTATAATTTCATTTTATGTAATGATAAGTAGTTTTATGTTCAAAAGACTGGTGTAGCTATGGGATCACCCTGTGGGGCAAGTTATGCCAATTTGGTAATGGCCTCATGGTAACAAAAATTTATCTTTGGTAAGCAAGAAGTGAACCAGTACATCCAGTTCTACACACGGTTTTTGGACGATATTTTTATCATTTTCGAAGGAAATAAGGAAGCAGCTAGTAAACTAGTAGATTATCTTAACAACACTACAGATTTCCTTTCCTTTACTTATGCATTTGAAATTACCAGGATTTCATATTTGGATGTGGATCTTAGTAAAGATATGGAAAGGAATGCATATGTAGCGAAAATTTATAGAAAGGCCACGTATTCAAACTCTTTATTACATTTTAGCAGTTGCCATCCATGGCACCAAAAGAAATCAGTGGTGAAGGGCCAACTCGTGAGAGCTGCCCGTATGGTCACGTTGGACCAGGATTTCATGGATGAATGTAATAATTTGAGGTCAGTGTTTGTTAGGAGAGGTTACCCAGTAGACTTTTTTGAGTGTCTACTGGAAGAAGTAAAATACAAGAGAGAACAGGGGTTGTATAAACCCATTTTGTCCATTGGTTTACAAAGTGTTATAATAAGTGACAGAGAATTACAACAAAAAGAAGTATAGAATTTAAGTTTAATAACACCCTATAGTAGTTATGCAAGGGAAATAATGTCAATTTTGAACAAAAATTGGGAAATAATTAGGAGAGATCCTCATCTTTCTTACAAAGTCAAAAGCAAACCTCGGATTGTTAACAAGAGGGGGGACTAATTTAAAGGAATTATTACAACATAAAAAAACACCCCACAGTGAAAGTGTGGCATGTACAAATGCCAAATGTGTAACTACTGTAAATACATGAGTACAGGACAAGACACTGAAGTTAAAAATATTAGTTCTAAAATCCAATTGAAGTACACTTGTCAGTCCAAGTTTGTGGTTTATGTAGCTCAGTGTCCATGCTGTGCAGCGTTTTACATAGGTAAAATGGATAGAAGGTTAAAAGAATGAGTATACGAACATCTATATAAAATAAAGACCCTTAACAGAGAAAATGCACTGGCTAGACACATTATTTCCTATCCACAGCATTCATTTTTGTTCAAAGCAATTGATTCAGTTGTTGATGATAGTCGGGGGGGGGGGGGCACTTACACTTTTACTTGAGCAACTTGAGTTAAGTTGGCAAATACGCACTGGGGCAATGTTTTACCCGGGTTTGAATGAGACAATATCTTAACAGTTTACTGAAGTTGAAAAATCTTAAACGTTAATGTGTGTATGCATTTTTATAAAATGTGTTCATATTTGTGATATCTGACTTCATTTGACTCGGATATGTAAGTTTCTGACTTCTTAGTTAACGGAGTAATATCGTATTTTGAGTCAACACAATAATTTGGGAAATAGTATTGTTAGTATATGTATGTTTGTATATATATATTTCTATCACCATTACAGGTAAAAATTCTGAAGGAAGGGAAGGGTTGAGATGTTCTAAAATATTATCAGTCATATTTGTTTTTAAAAAAATGATTAAGTAGCAATAATGTGGATGTGCCTTTTAAGACACAAGATTTGAATTAGAGGTGTCGTGACAAAAAGGGTGTGTATATATTGCTTGTGTTGAACTTTGTTCAGTTTCTGATTAAGTCTTGCCACATGTGCAAGACGAAAAGCGCTTCATTAAACTGAAAGAGAATTAAACTGAGAGAATTTGTTTTGGTGATGTTCTTCATCTCACATTGCTGCAGTCCTAACACTCGGGTAGTCCGCTGTCCCAGTCGGCCGGAATACCAAAGTATAAGGCTGACGTCGGTCAGGGCGCATTAGTCTGACGTCAGGACGTCAGGGTACAAATGCGCATGACCGACGTCATATCCTCAGTCTTTTTTGCCGCATGGTCCGATGCAGAAGCAGCGTTGCAAGTGCAGGTTGGCGTTCTGAGATTTTCCGAAGTCGGAGTTTCAGACCGAATCCAAGTTGGCTAAGTGCCCCGTTGGGGAATATTTTGGTTTTTTCTTGCCTCAGTATTTTACCGGATGTCAGAAAAAGTGAATAACTGTATTTCTTGTGGGAAAAACATACCTCATAGGGATTACCATACCTTGTGTATTCCTTGCTTAGGGCCTGAGCACGACGTTGTTGGCTGTCGCTCTTGTGCTAGATTTAACAAACGCACCATAAAGAGAAGATTAGATTGTGCCAGGTTAGTTTTTGGGAAGCGGTGTAATTATAAAATGCCGTTGGATGCTCCGACGCCCGCTTCGTCAAAAAAGCGCAAGGACAAAACTGCAAAGCCTAGGCTGGAGGAACCGTCCGTACTGGACGTCTGTTCTTTAGAGGGCTCGGTGGAGCCAGAGGTTCAGCCAGAAGTTTCTTTGGAGTCCCAGGGAGAGACTTTATTACTGCAAGATGTGACCTCTCAGGAGGTAGGCCAGGCGGAAGGGGCTTCTCAGGTAGCTGTTCTTCCCTCCCTTCCTAAGGTGGTTAGGCCCTCCCCTGCTGTTTCCAAGGCTTCTCCCAGGGGCAGGCCAGGTTCTGTTTCAGGTGGTACCCCTAGTTCTTCAGGGTCTGTGCCTAAGAAACATATGCTTAAGATGGCAGAAGATTTGATTAGAGGTTCTATGCCCCCTCCTGATAAGAGGCCTAGGGTGGAACCTGAGCTTGGGAGTTTTGAGCAGGGTTCGGATGATTCTGAGTCTTCGGCTGAAGACTTGCAGGAGTATTCTCCTTATTCTGATTCTGATGTGGATGATTCTACTCCTTCTGCTTCTCCTCCTGAGGATTTTTCTTTTTCAGAGACTCTTCATTCCATGAGGGAGCATTTTAAATGGGAAGTTCAGGATTTCTCTGATTCCAGGAAAAGGCTTAGGGAATTTCTGTTTCTACCCCAACATAGGCCTTTAGCTATACCTCCTATTCTGGATGTGGTGGAAGATGTTTTTGCAGAGGCTTCTCTGAACCCTGATTCTTTACCCCCTGCTCCAGTTAAACCGGATAGATATTACAGGGTGCCTGAAGCTCATAAGTATCTTTTTAAGAGTCCTAGGGCAGACCCAGAAACTGTTTCTCAGGGGCCTAAAGGGGTTAAGGCTTCTGTTGTTAAAAATCCTGTTCCTCCTGATAAAGAGGCAAGGGCTTTGGATAGATGGGGAAAGAAAGTGTATACTTCTTCCACTTTAGCCATGAGGGCTTTGAATTGCCAGTTTCACATGTTGAAATACCAAAATTATCTCCTTTCACAATTAGTCTAAGGTAGATGCTCTGGCGGAAGGTATTGAGTGTAAAGAGTTGCAAGATTTAGTTCATGTTTCTGAACAGGTGGGTAAGCATTCTTTGCAATGTGGTTTTGATGCTGTGCAGGCCTCTTCGAGGGTGGCTGCCACTGGTTCGGTTCTTCGCAGGCATGCCTGGCTGAGGGATCAGAATTTAGCTGAGCATGTTAAGACAAGGATTTTAGATGCTCCTTTACAATCTGATGTGTTGTTTGGTTCGCCTGTGGAAGCAGTTTTAAAGAAAATGGAAGACAAGGCTAAGTCTATGCAGTCTGTTAAAGATTTTTTGCAGGTTCAGCCTCCGAAGTTTAGTAGAAATTGGCCTACCAAGGGGTGGACATATCCTTCTTTTGATTCCCAGTCTAGGGGTAGGTCTAGACGTGGTAGGGGCAGAGCTCAAGGTTCTTTTAGGCCTAGAACAGGGAGTTCACCTGCTCAGTCTTCTGGTGAGGGCAGGGGTCAGTCCTTTCGTAAACAAACCCAATGACCTGCCTTTTCAGCTGCCAGAATCTTCTCGTCTGGCAGCACCTTTGGGAGGAAGGTTGGCACTTTTCAAAGAAAACTGGAGTTTAATTACCCAAGACAGATGGGTATTGGATATCATTCACCACGGTTACAGGTTTTACTTCCATACCTTGCCTCCTTTCAAAGGCATGCCAGACATTCCTCCTCAACAAAGAAAAGAAGCTCACAAGCAAATTTCTCTTACTCCAAATAGGGGCCATTCAGCCGGTTCCTTTGCCAGAAAGGGGCCTAGGATTTTATTCACGTCTGTTCCTAGTACCAAAAAAGGGGAACACGTGGAGACCAATTTTGGATTTATCCATCCTCAACACTTATCTGGACATTCCCAAGTTCAAAATGTTGACGTTACAACAGCTTTTACCTCTGCTGGGCAAAGATCACTGGATGGTAACTTTGGATCTCAAGGAGGCTTACCTTCATGTTCCTATCAGACTAATTTGCAGGAAGTATCTGCGTTTTCGAGCTGGAAATTCTCATTATCAGTTCTCTGCATTGCCCTTTGGCTTATCTACTGCGCCCAGAGTATTCACAAAAGTTCTGGCTCCAGTGATAGCTTTCTTCAGGCTAAAAGGAATACAAATCTATCCTTATTTGGACGATTGCCTGATTCTGGCTCAAGGAAAGGACGTGCTTCTTCAGCATTTGGAATATGTGATAGCAGTGCTAAGATGCCTAGGGTATTCTGTGAACGAAATAAAGTCCAGTCTAGTACCCTCTCAAGACATGTGCTTTCTGGGTGTGAGACTGAATACAGCAACCCAGATGGCCTTTTTAACCCCGGACAAGCAAAATAATCTGTCTCTTTACTTCCATCAACTATCTCATCAGTCCGGGCTGACTGCAAGGACAGTCCTTCAAGCCTTAGAGTTCATGGCATCTTGTATTCTGGTGCTTCCCAATGCCAAACTGCATATGAGGAAGCTGCAATGGTATCTCAAAAATGTGTGGACACAGCACTGCCAGGATTTGGACACTGTCATTCAAATACTACCTTGCATTCAAAAGGAATTTTTGTGGTGGGCTCAGGAATGTCACCTAAACAAGGGACTCTCTGTGACCCGGCCAGAGGCGAGTCAGATTCTAACGACAGATGCCTCAGACACAGCTTGGGGAGCTCATCTGAATGGAAAGTGGATACAAGACAAGTGGCCTGCCAGACTGCAGCATCCTACATATCAACATGAAAGAGTTGTTAGCTGTCCAGTTTGCTTTAATGGCTTTCAAGGATTTACTTCTTCCAGGGCAGGTGTTGATTCTAACAGACAACACAACTGTCATGTGGTACATCAACAAACAAGGGGGAACACATTCATATCCTCTATGCAGGCAGGCAATGATTTTGTGGGAGACTGCGCTAAGCTTACAGCTGAATCTTCAAGCAAGGTTTCTGCCGGGAGCACAGAACTCCTTAGCAGATGTGTTAAGCAGGCAAATCATGGATCCCCACGAGTGGAAACTGGATCTTCATGTATTTCAAAAATTGACAGTGTCATGGGGAACTCCAGACATAGATCTGTTCGCTTCTCCACTAAACCACCAGCTGCCAAAGTTTTGCACAAAAAGGTTTCATTACACAGCTTGGAAAGTGGATGCTCTTTCTTTCAGTTGGAAAAATCTTCATGTGTATGCCTTTCCTCCTCTGCCTCTCCTCCCAAAGGTACTCCTAAAGGTCAGACAAGACAAGCCAAGGATGATTTTAATAGCTCCAGATTGGCCTCGGCAGCACTGGTACCCATTGTTGAGGAGTCTGGTCAGGAAGCCTCCATGGCCCTTACCTTTGATTCCACACCTATTGTCTCAGAAGGACGGGCATCTACTCAATGTCAAGCTTCACTCTCTTCATCTAACAGCCTGGCATATTCTGTTTTGAACCATAGCAGGTCTCAACTTCCTCAACAAGTTTTGAATGTGATTATGGAAGCTAGGAGACCTAGTACAAGGAAAGTGTACGCAGACAAATGGAAGAGATTTTTGTTTTGGAGTGCAGCAAAGGATTTGGATGTTTCAGAGCCTAATTTGAGTGTGGCTCTTCAATATCTTACTGAGTTATTGGACAAAGGTTTGTCTTTCTCTTCCATTAAGATTCATGCTGCAGCAATTTCAGCTCACTATGATTGTGACCCACCATTGTTTTCTCAGCCTTTGTTCAAGCAATTTCTTAGAGGGGCAAAGAATATAAGACCCCCACGTAGAGCTCCTACTCCTGCTTGGGACCTCAATTTTGTGTTGGAGAAACTCACTCTACAACCTTTTGAGCCTGCAGCTACTGCTGAATTGAAATATTTGTCATGGAAGACTGCTTTTCTGTTAGCCAATACCTCTGCAAGAAGGGTGTCTGAATTGCAGGCCCTTATGGCGGTTGAGCCTTTCTTGATTTTTCATAAGGATAGGGTATCTTTACGTACTAATCCTTCCTTTATGCCTAAAGTGGTTTCTAGTGTGGCTTTAAACCAAACTATTCATCTGCCCACTTTTATGCAAATCCCCAAAATAAGGGGGAAAAGATTTTGCACACTTTAGATGTACACAGGCAGTTGCGTTATTATTTAAGCAGGACTAAGGATTTTAGGCAGTCTCAGCAGTTGTTTGTTTCTTTTGCTTTGAGTTCTCAGGGCAAGCCTGTGTCAAAACAAACTATTTCTAAGTGGATTGGGTTTTGCATTTCTTTCTGTTACTCCCATCATGGCAAAGAAATTCCAGCTGGGATTAGGCCTCATTCCACTAGGGCTACTGCCACTTCAACAGCATTTCTAAGGGGGGTGGCAACTAAGGATATTTTGGAGGCAGCTACTTGGAGTTCAGTGCATACTTTCTCTAAGCATTACCACCTTCCTCTCTACTCTAAATCTAGGGCTGGGTTTGCCACTGCTATTTTGCAGGGCATGTTGGCAGCTCCTGCTTCTTTGTGATTTGCCATCCTCCCTTACCTCTGCTTTGGGATTCTACCCAAGTGTTAGGACTGCAGCAATGTGAGATGAAGAACATAGTACAGTTTTGTACCTACCATAAATGTAGATGTTCGAAGATCCACATTGCTGCAGTCCAATTTACCCTCTCTCCTTCCCCACTGTGTTTAGGGGTGGTTGTGTGGGTGGGGTTGTACATTTGTATATATTGTATATATATTTGGTACGGGGATGTTTGGTGTGTTGTTTTCTTTTTGGGTTTTGGCCTTATCCTTTTAGGGTCTTCTGACATCTGGGGCAAGAAAAGACTGAGGATATGACGTCGGTCATGCGCATTTGTACCCTGACGTCCTGACGTCAGACTAATGCGCCCTGACCGATGTCAGCCTTATACTTTGGTATTCGGGCCGACTGGGACAGCGGACTTACCCGAGTGTTAGGACTGCAGCAATGTGGATCTTTGAACATCTACATTTATGGTAGGTACAAAACTGTACTTTTCCAAGCTGTCTCTGTTTTTCGCTAGTTTGTCTTACTTTGGTTCCTGCCTGACCACAACGTTCCTTGCTGTCAGTTTTGTGCTTTATTTTAACAACGCACTAACAGTCGTCTGTATATTTTTGCTTCTAAATATTTCGGTTCTCTGTTTAATTATCCAGAAATGTCATCGGTTAGCCTTCAGACTACCGGGATTTCAAAAAAACGCAAAGATAAAGCCAGAGACAAGCCGTCGAGGTCCAAAGCTGCTGACAACGCTTCTCCTAAGCCAGTCGTCAGTTCACCTGTACTCAGTGAGGTGCTTTCACAGCCCCTGATACCCACTACTTGTGACTTGCAGGCCTCTACTGAGATCCATTCGGAGTCTGGTATGCCGCGAGATGCTTCAACTGTGGAACCTGCAAATGTCTCTGCCTTGGATGGGTTTGGAGCCGCTGTGCAGGCAGTGGCTTCTGAGGGTGTATTCAGGCCTACGTACTTGCATATAAGCCAACGCCTACTTCATTTAGGCCAATATCTCGAACCATTCCTAAGAAACCGACGCCCAGGCCGCATGCTCAGGCCTCTATGCCTAAAAAACAAATAAGAATGGCTGAAGATCTTATAACTCTAATCAGGGGGAGCCACCCCCCCCCCCCCTTCTAAGAGACCTAGGACTAAAGTTATTTAGGAATCTTCTCAACAGGATTCTGATTTTTCTGATTATCTGAATTTGCCCTTACCTACTTATGAGGATTCTGATGCAGAGGACTCTCTTCCCTCTGCTTCCCCTCCAGAGGATTTTTTTTATTTTTCTGTGAAACCTTACATACTCTACGGGAGCATTTCCACTGGGAAAAGCAGGATTTTTCTGATTCAAAGTGGCTTGGGGATTTCTTACTCCTGCCTCAGCATTGGCCTTTATACCTCCTGTACTAGACGTTGTTGATGATGCTTTCTCAGAATCTTGTTTGGCCCCCGATTCTTTGCCTCCTGCTCCCAGAAAACCTGACAGATATTACAAGGTTCCTGATTCTTCCTTTTTAAAAATCCTATTGCTGATCCAGAGACTATTTCACAGGGACCCAAAGGCATTAAGGCTTCTACTGCTAAAAATCCTACCCCCTCAGATAGAGACTCCAGGGCGCTGGATAGATGGGGTAAGAAAGTTTACACTTCTGCAACCTTGGCCATTAAGGCTTTAAACTGCTAGTTTCATATGTTAAAGTATCAACAGCATGTTATTGGATTGCTTAAACAGAAAATGATGATGATTCCTGACTGCGTTGAAAATGAAGAATTACAGGATTTAATGCATTCTGCTGAACAGGTTGGAAAACATACTTTACAATGTGGATTTGATTCATTAGAGGCCTCTTGCAGGGCTGCTGTTACTGGGTCTGTGCTCAGATGTCATGCTTGCCTTAAGGAGCAACCTTTGCCTGATCATGTTAAAGCTAAATTGTTGGATGCTCTCGTAAATCATGTCCGCCTGTTTAGCAACAAGGCTGAAGAAGTTCTTAAAAAGATGGAAGATAAAGCTAAATCTATGCAGACTGTTAAAGATTTCTTACAAGTTCAGCCTCCTAGATTTAGTAGGCACTGGCCCTCTAAAAATTGGTCCTTTCCAGTCCCCTCCAGGTTTTCTCAAGCCAAACCCAGACACAGCCGAAACTCCAGGTTTCAGTCCCAAGTGACACACAGGAATAGGCAGTGGGGGGTTTCCGCACCCAAACCTTGGGAGCAGCAAGACTCCCCCCTATGGAAAACCATCTCAATAACTTGCTTTTAAAACTTCCAAGCACTTCCCAAATTAATGCTCCTTTAGGCGGAAAGATTGGTCTGCAGGCCAAAAACTGTGAACTCATTACCCAGGACAAATGGGTTATGAATAGTGTCCCAAGGATACAGATTTCATTTCCACATGTTACCAACACCAAGCGGGTGGCCAGATCTACCCCCAAATCAGTGGACAGAGGCCCAAAATCAGGTACTCTGTCTCTTAAACATGGGGGCTCTTCGGTTGGTACCAGAAGAGGAAAAGGGACAAGGTTTCTATTTGAGACTTTTCCTGGTACACAGAAAAGGCAAAACATGGTGTCCTATCCTGGACCTGTCTATTCTAAACACCTTTCTGGTGATTCCAAAATTCAGAATGCTGACTCTTCACCAGCTGCTTCCTATGCTAGGCAAGGATGCATGGTTGGTAACACTTGACTTAAAAGAAGCATACCTGCACATCCGTATCAGGGAGTCTTGCAGAAGATACCTACGCTTCAAAGCAGGCTACATGCACTTTCAGTTCTCTGCACTGCCCTTTGGCTATCTACTGTGCGCCTAGGGTATTCACAAAGTGCCTAGCTTCAGGCATTGCATTTTGCAGCCAAAGAAATATTCAAATATACCCATACCTGGACGATTGTCTAATTCAGGCAGAAAGCCAGGACATTCTCTTCAGTCTTCTGGGCTTTGTTCAAAGGGTACGGACTTGTCTGGGGTTCACCATAAAAGAAAAGAAATCCCAGCTATTACCCTGTCAACAAATTATATTCCTGGGAGCAAGCTTGAATACAACTTCCCAGATGGCTTTCCTCACACCAGAGAAACGGGATACATTTGACAACTTACTTCAAACAAGTGGCCACAAAAACGCAGCTCTCTGCAAGGCAAATACTGCAAGCCTTTGGGGTTCATGACCTCGTGCATTCTTCTAATTCCATATGCAAGGCTGCATATGAGGAAACTACCATGGTATTTGAAAAGCCTATGGTGTCAACATTCACAGGATCTGGAAGCAAGGATTCTTATCGTACCTTGCCTACACCTAGAGTTCCTTTGGTGGGCCGAGGCTTGCCACCAAAACAGGGGACTACCATTCATATTACCCTCTGCCAAACAAATCTTAACAGACGCATCAGGCTATGCATGGGGGGGGGGGGCGCACCTGGCAGGGAACACAAACTACAGAACGAACTGGCACCCCACCTAAGTACCATGTTCAGTCATAGCCTCACCTCAGGCTTTGTGCCTCCTGAATGGCACACAGCAACGGTTATCCCACTCCACAAGGGGGGAGCTACCACTGACCCCAGAAACTACCACCCCATTAGCCTGATGAGCCTGGCCTGCAAGGCCATGGAATGTATCATCATGGAACTTATAAACAGACATTGGTAATCTCCAAACTCTGGACCCCACCCAGTTCGGGTTTGTAAAAGGCAGCTCATGTCTCCTAAACCTGATGGACTTCTTTAAAGCAGTCACCAAAGCCATGGACAAGGATAAGGTGGCTCACACAGCCTATCTAGATCTTGCCAAGGCTTTCGACGCCGTCCCCCACTCTGGAATTATAGATAAACTCACTAAACTAGCTATAAATCCCGATGTTACAAGATGGGTTGCCAACTGGCTCACTGACAGAGAACCCACACTGTGAAAGTAGCAGACTCCAAATCCAACTTCAGACCAGTGACAAGTGGAGTACCACAGGATTCCATCCTGGCTCCTCTCCTCTTTGGTATCTATTTCTCTGAAGTGCAGGCTAACACATAAGGTCTTTGGCTAACGAAGTTCACAGATGACTGCAAACTAGGAGCCATAATCGAAACTCCTAGCAATTTGGACATCCTGCAAAAGGGCCTAACTGAGACAGATGCCTGGTGTCAAAGCCATGGCCTCAAGCTCAATGCCAAAAAGTGCATTTTCATCCCCTTTGGTAAAAACTCTGTTCCCATGAACTACAACATAAGCAATAATGTACTTAACACTGAAAGTGTGATAAGAGACCTTGGGACACAGGTGGACGGTAGTCTCTCCTTTGATAATCACATCGCCACAGTAGTCAGGAAATCCTTCTACGTGGCATACCTCATCACAGAAGGTTTCTCATCCAGAAAAAGAGGTCATTGTTCCCCTCTACTCATCACTCATTAGACCCACTATAGAGTACAACGCCCCTTTTGGCATGTACCTCACAAGACATCTACAACAACTGGAAAGGCCGCAGAAATACCTCACAAAGAGGTTTACCGGCCTCAAACAGATGCCCTATGCAGACTGTCTCAAAAAAACTCCAGCTTTATTCCGTCGCATATTGCCTACTCAGCGGTGATCTCTGCCTAACATGCAAAGCTATGTCAAATCCAGTGCTGTTGGGCATGCTCCACATAAAGAAATCCCAATCCCTCCGAGCTACATGCTCTAGAGACCTAAGCCTTGTCACCACAATAAACAGAACATGCCGGAGGGATAAATTCCTGTCCCAGAGACTTCCCATACTCTGGAATAAACTACCTGTCTATATCAAGCAAAGCTCCTCATTAGCACGCTTCAAGAAAAATCTTGATTGGATGGGAAATAGGAAATTCACTCCGGGGATCACCTCTGTGGCTCTGCTCGACAGTGACACAGGAAAATAATTTTCTTGGGTGGCAAAAGCCAGGGTACCTTTTTGGCTGGGCTTGTATAGGTCCCAGGCCCGATAGCCTAGTTACCTACCTATGACCACAGCAGTGCCCAGTTTATCTCGTTCTACAATACTTGACTGATGCTTCATAAGGGCTTGTCTTTCTCTATCAAAATTCATGCCTCAGCCATTTCAGCTCATTATAGCACAGAGCCTCCTTTCTTCTCTCACCCACTGCTCAAGCAGTTCCTCAGAGGGGCCAAAAATCTAAGGCCACCCAGGAGAGCTTCAACTCCAGCCTGGGATCTTAACTTTATCTTGGAGAAACTCACTCTTCCTCTTTTCGAGCCAGCTGCTACTGCAGATTTAAAATGTATTTCCTGGAAAACAGCTTTCCTTTTGGCAATCACTTCTGCAAGGAGGGTATCTGAATTGTAGGCCCTTATGGCAGTGGAACCTTTCATTATCTTTCATGTGGACAGGGTGTCCCTCAGAACTAATCCCTCCTTCATGCCCAAGGTGGTATCCACTGTGGCTCTTAATCAGTCCATTCATTTGCCTACCTTCTTTCCTAACCCATAGAACAAAGGGGAATGGTTACTGCAGTCTTTAGATGTGCACAGACAGCTTAGATTCTACTTGGAGAGGACTAAACCTCAAAGGCCATCTGAACAACCACTGATGGCATTTGCTGCAGTGACAGAGGGGAAAGCTATTTCAAAACAAACCATTTCAAAATGCTTAGGCCACTGCATTCATTTCTGCACCATGGAAAACCTATACACAGGGCATCAGACCCCGTTCAACCAGGGCTGCATCTACCTCTACAGCCTTTCTCAGGGGCGTCCGTACTAGGGACATCTTAGAAGCTGCTACCTGGAGTTCTGTACATACTTTCACCAAGCATTGTCATTTGCCAATTTTCTACAAATCCAGGGCTGGTTTTGCCACTGTAGTCTTGCAGGGCATTATAGCTGGTCCTAATTCTATTTAAATTCCTCCTCCCAACCTTGGCTTTGGGAATATTCCCAAATGTAATGACTGCAACAGTGAAACACGAAGAACAAAGTACAGTTGTGTGTACTCTTACCATAAATGTAGATGTACGAGTGTATTCACTGTTGCAGTCCTGGTTACCCTCCCTCCAGCCCCCTTTTCTTCCTTTGGCTATATCTCTACTCTCACTTACTATGCTCTAAAAGCTTTTTGGAGTATTTACTTTTTTGTTGGAAGTATATCCTTGTATTTATAGATTTAATTGCTCCCCATTTAGGGGGCACCTGACATCTGTGGCAAGAAAAACTGATGGAATGGCGTCGGCTGCATGTTTTATACCACTGACGACCTGACGTCATAGAAGATGGGACAGCAACCGATGCAGGACCCAAGACTTTGTTAATCAGGTTGAGTGAGGGCTACTGCAAGTAGATAACCCAAATGTAATGACTGCAGCAGTGAATACACTTGAACATCTACATTTATGGTAAGTGTACTCAACTGTACTTTCTCTGCACTGCCCGTAGGCTTATCTGCTGTGCCCAGGCTATTTACAGTGCCAAGCTCCAGTCATTGCATTTTGCAAGCAAAGGAATATTCAAATATACCCATACCTGGACGATTGTCTAATTCAGGCAGAAAGCCAGGACATACTTTTGAATCATCTTGCCTTTGTACAAAGGGTGCTAACCTGTCTGGGGTACATCATAAATGAAAAGAAATCGCACCTGGTACCCTGTCAGTAAATTATATTCCTGGGAGCAAGCTTGAATACAACTTCCCAGATGGCTTTCCTCACACCAGAGAAATTCATTTGACAACCTACGTCAAACAAGTGGCCACAAAAACCCTGATATCTGCAAGGCAAGTACTGCAAGCCTTTTGGTTCATGGCCTTCTGCATTCTTATAATTCCATATGCAAGACTGCCTATGAGGAAACTACAATGGTGTCTAAAAAAGACTATGGTGTCAACATTCTCAGGATTTAGAAGCAATGATGCCCATCATACCTTGCCTACACCTAGAGTTGCTTTGGTAGGCAGAGGCCTGGCACCAAAACAAGGGACTACCCTTCACACTACCCCCTGCCACCCAATCCCTAATACTCAGACTATGCATGGGGGGGCTCATCTGGCAGGGAAGTGCATTCAGGGCAAGTGGAACCCAAGTCAAATGCACCTGCATATCAATCATAATGAAATGTTAGCTGTACAGAATACTCTGACAGCCTTCAAGGACCACATTCTTCCAGGACAATTGATGGTAAGGATGGACAACACCACTGTTATGTGGTACATAAACAAGCAGGGGGGTACAGATTCTTACCCCCTCTGCAGACTAGCCATGGCATTGTGGAACACAGCCTTGAGCTACCAAGTGCATCTACAAGCTCAATTCCTGCCAGGAAAACTAAATACACTGGCAGATGGACTAAGCAGAAACCTCATGGACCCACAAGAGTGGAAACTGGAACCAAGGATTTTCAACATGTTGACAAGCAAATGGGGGAGCCCAGATATTATAGACCTGTTTGCATCCCCTCAGAACTATCAATTGGACAAATTTTGCACACGGAGTCCCCACAAACAAGCTTGGAAAGTGGATGCTCTGTTCTTCAGCTGAAAAAATCTATCAATTTATGCCTTTCCTCCTCTGTTTCTGCTCTCCGTAGTACTACTAAAGATCAAATAGGACAAACCAAGGACGATTTTCATTGCACCACACTGGCCATACCAACACTGGTACCCCTTCTTGCGCAGTGTCACCGTTGGCACCATGGCATCTGCCTCAGACTCCTTCCCTATTGTCTCAGCAGGAGAACCAGATTCTGCACCCTTAGCTTCAAACACTGAACCTAGCAGCCTGGCTAATTACGTAATCTCTCCTTTACCATCCCTCAGGAAACCAGTGATGGATATCATTTTAGAGGCAAGGACGCCTAGTACTAGAAAATCTTATACTGAAGAATGGAAAAGATTCTGTGCCTGGAACCAGTCTCAAGGGATGAGCACAGCAGCGCCCAATTTACCTCAGATTTTACAATATTTAACTGAGATGCTTCACAAGGGCCTGTCTTTTTCCTGTATCAAAATTCACGCCTCAGCCATTTAAGCTCATTATAACGTAGAACCTCCCCCCTTCTCTCATCCACTGCTCAAGCAGTTCCTCAGAGGGGCAAAAATTTAAGACCACCCAGGAAAGCTCCAACTCCAGCCTGGGACCTTAACTTTGTCTTGGAGAAACTCACTCTTCTTCCTTTTCAGCCAGCTGCTACTGCAGATTTAAAATTTCTTTCTTGGAAAATAGCTTTCCTTTTAGCAATCTCTTCAGCAAGAAGGATATCTGAATCACAGGCCCTTATGGCAGTGGAGCCTTTCATCATCTTTCATGCAGACAGGATGTCCATCAAAACTAATCCCTCCTTCATGCCCAAGGTGGTATCCAGTGTGGCTCTTAATCAGTCTATTCATTTGTCAACCTTCTTTCCTAATCCACAGAACAAAGGGGAACGGATACTGCACTCCTTAAATGTGCACGGACAACTTAGATTCTACTTGGACGGTACTAAACCTCAAAGGAAATCTAAACAACTGCTGGTAGCATTTACTGCAGGGACAGGGGGGAAGGCTATTTTCAAAGGAAACCGTTTCTAAATGTATAGGACATTGCATTTATTTTTACTATAAGTACCATGGAAAACCTATCCCACAGGGGATCAGACCCCACTCAACAAGGGCTGCATCTATCTCTCCAGCCTTTGTCAGAGGCATCCCTACCAGGACATACTAGAAGCTGCTTACTGGAGTTCTGTACATACTTTCACCAAGCATTACCGTTTGCCAATTTTCTCTTAAGTCCTGAGCTGGCTTTGTCACTGCAGTCTTACAGGGTCTTATAGGTGGTCCTAATGTTATCTAATTTCCTGCTCGCATCCTTAGCTTTGGGAATCTACCCAAATGTGATGACTGCAACAGTGAAACACGAAGAACATAGTACAGTTGTGTACACTTACCATAAATGTAGATGTTCGAGTTTATTCAGTGTTGCAGTCCTGGTTACCCTCCCTTGCAGCCTCCTGACTATTTTTGGCTATACCTCTGCTCTCCTATACTATGCTTAAAAGCTTTTTGGTGTGTTTGCTTTTTTGTTGGAGGTGTAACCTTGTATATTTATTGCTGCTCATTAGGGGGGCACCTGACATCTGGGGCAAGAAAAACTGATATAATTATGTCGGCTGCATGGTTTATACCTCTGACGACCTGACGTTACGGAAGAAGAGACAGTAACTTACGCAGGACCCAAGACTTTAATCAGGCCTACTGAGGGCTTCTGCAAGCAGATAACCCAAATGTGATGACTGCAACAGTGAATACACTCTAAAATCTACATTTATGGTAAGTGTACACAACTGTACTTTCCTTTACCTGTCACTCAACTACACTTTACTTACTTTGCTCGTTTTTTTTTTTCTGTACTTGCAGTTTAAAGTACCTGTGCTATGTCACTGGTAACATTTAATGCATTCACACACATCTTTATTTTTGTGCATGATAGTACAGTGGAACTGTTTGCTACTGTGTTTGATAATTTGCCTGATCATCTAGAAATGCAATTTCACAGCAAATCAGAGAAAATTATATTCTTTGCATTATGCAAACTTTATCATTTTATTTTTGATTTGCTGTGAATGTTATGCTAGTCCAGATAACCTGTCAGGATTCTAGGACCTTTCAGACCACTGCTATATTAACTTTACAGTAATGCTGAAAACATGGGTGCTAGACTTGATTGCATGCATCATATATATTCTGTTTTATAGTTTTGCTTTCAATTTCCTTTTTTTTCCACTGTATAATCAGTTTGTAAAAAGTGTTTCAATCTATTCACTCCTTAATTAACAATCTTAATACTGTTATATGATGTGTTTATTTTATGGTTTGAATTTACATTGCTATTTTGATGGTGCGATTTGAGTTAATAAGCTATTCTTTGATTTTAACCAGGCAAGTAGGCTGACCCAAGACGGTTGATAGTAACAGTTCCTTGACAGAGTACAACATTTAGAACAAACACTGAGCAAAATTATGATGAGTTAACCTAGGGTATTATGACCAGGAGGCATGGATGCCAAGAAATTCACTTTGAGTGAAGCATGAGAGATGAATGTTGGCATCGATTTCAAGAACACAGAAAAGGTTACAGTTAGAAAACTGCTCATAATTCTTTGTAGTGCATGGAGCTTTCTTTTCCATATACTATCATTTAAAGAAAATAAAAGTATAAGAGAGAGTGAAAGAAGCATACCTGTCTGCTTGTTTTGCTTAACAGATGTTTTGTGTTTCACTGTTGCAGTCATCATTTTTGGGTTATCCCTTTCAGGGTAGCCCTCGGCCGGCCTGAATACCAGAGGCTTAGTATTTTTGTGTTGGTTGCTGTCACTTCAGGGCTTACATCAGGTCGTCAGTAGTATAAAGTAAGCTAGCTGACGCTATTACACCAGTCTTTCTTGCCAAGGGGCTCGAAGTAGAAGCAGTTCGCATGAATGCCGGTTGGCCGCTACCTGAGTTTCGTCTTTCGAATTGAAGCTGAAGTCTTTTAAAGCTAAGTACCCCATTGGGGATCCTTTTTTCTTGCTCTAACCGATTTCAGAAAAAGTTAACAATTGTCTCACCTGTGGAAAGCAAATTCCACACCGAGACTTTCATTCTTACTGTGTCACTTGCTTAGGCCCAGACCACGATGTCCCTTGCTGTCACTTTTGTGCTTTAACGCCAGAACTATATGTTGTCTGGCCCTTACTGTAGCTAGATATTTTCGCTTGCAGTCCTTGAATTCCAATATGGCTTTGGTAAGCCATCTGACAGAAGATCTTCCTTAGAAACCTAAGGTTAAAGACAGAGACAGACCGCACCAATCCAAACCTTCATACGACGCTTCAGTTAAGCTAGTCGTCAGTTCTCCAGTCCTCCGTGGGGTGCTTTCGCAGCCCCTGATGCCCGCTTATGTAGATTCGCAGGCTGCTACCGAGACCCATTTGGAGTCTGGTATGCCACAAAACCCTTCTTCGATTTAAGGATCATGCGGTTGTCTCTACTTTGGATGGGTCCAGGGCCTTTGAGCAGACACCGACTTCCGCGGAAGTACTTCGCACTACCGAATCTCGACACAAACCGATGACTTCTTTCGTGTCTACCGTTCTTTTGACAACAGCCGAGTTTCTAAAGCCCAGGGTACGAACCACACCCAAGAAACCGATGACCCAATCTCAGGCACCTGCTTCCTTGGCTCAGTATCAAATGCTTCAAATGGTGGAAGACCTTATCATGCCGATCAAGGAAAGCCAAGCTACCTCTTCTAAAAGAAAGAGATCTGTCCCCAGTAGTTTTGTCTGAACAGGAGTCTGACTCTGATTCATCTGAATACAAAGATATGCAACCCCTCTTTTCTTATGAGGATTCTGATGCAGAGAAATCCATTCCTTCAGCCTCTCCACCCGAGGACTTTCCCATTGGAAATGCTCCCTTAAGGTATGAAGGGTTTCCCCAAAGGAAATGTCAGGACTATCCTCAGTCTACAAAGAGACTGAGAATTCTTAAATCTTCCACAGTACAGAACCCTGGCCATTCCCCCAGAGCTGGATGTTTGGGACGATGTTTTCTTGGAATCCAGTTTGACTCCTGACATCCTCCCTCCTGCTCCCAGAAAACCTGACCAGTATTAGAGTTCCTGACTCTGACAAATTTTGTTTCAGAAATCCTTCTGCTGACCCGGAGGTAATTTCTCAAGGACCTAAAGGAATTAATGCAACCTCTGCTAAGACTCCCACCCCCTCAGACAGGGTTTCCCAAGCACTAGACCGATGGAGTAAAAAAATATGCACCTCTGCTACTATCGGAGCACTAGATTGTCAGTTCTATTTGCTAAAATTTCAGCAACATACCATGGAACACCTCAAATAAAACGTGCCTTCCTTTCCGGCTTGTGAAGAAACTTGAGTTAGAGTTAATGCATTCTGCAAGTCAAGTAACTAAGCATACCTTAAACTGTGGTTTTGATGGCCTAGAAGCTTCCTGCAGGGCAGCAGTCACTGATTCTGTCTTTAGGGAAGATATGCTTGGCTCAAGGAACAGCCCTTTGTCAAATCTAAATTATTGGATGCACCCTTGCACAAAGACAACTTATTTGGCACCAAGGCAGAGGAGGTCCTAAAAAACATTGAAGAAAAAGTTAAATTTATGCAGACAGTTAAGGATTTCCTACAGGTCCAGCCACTCAGGTTCAGGAGCCATTGTCCCTGCAAGCACTGGGCCTTTCCTGCCCCAACCAGGTCAGTTCAGCATAGACCCTGGGGAAGAAGACCCCCCCCCCCTCCCCAGATAGCAGCCACAGGGAATGCAGAGATCAAAGCAGTGGAGTTCCTCCACTTCAAAACCAGGGAGTTCAAAGCCACCCCCTCATGGTAAGAGCTCACAATGACTCTCCACCCCACCCCCTACCTCCGCCCACCTGCATTTGCCCCTAGGAGGAAAACTCTCCCTCCATGCAAGCACCTGGGCCATCATTACCCATGATTGCTGGGTCCTTTGTGTCCCAAGGATACAACTTCTGTTTACCCACACTTCCAACCCCAAAAGGGTTCCCAGAATAGGTTCATAGGTAAGTACTAGGCCATCTGCCCGACGGCATCTATAAGCCTAGCCAGAAAGTGTTGACTTTCACTGCCCCCTTAGTTTCCTGTGCCTTTGTCCAGCAGAGCCACTGCAGTGATCCCTGGGGTATATTTTCTGTTTCCCATCCACTCGTCAAGGTTTCTCTTGAAGAGTGTTGGTGAGAGGCTCTACCTAATGTAGATTGGAATCCTGTTCCAAAGCATGGGGAGTCTCTGGGGCATTATTTATCGTTATGGTGAGGTTTCGATCCCTAGAGCATGTGGCTCTCTGGGATTTGGTTTTTTTTTTTTTTTAGCTGGAGCATGCCCATCAATTCTGGGTTGGACAGTGCCTTGTATGTCAGACAGAGATCACCTCTGAGTAAGCAGTATGCAACAGAGTACAGCTAGAGTTTCTTCAGTCGGGCCATATAGGGCATCTGTTTGAGGCCAGTAATCCTCTTGGTGAGGTACTTCTGTAGTCTTTCCAGCTGTTGCAGGTGTCTTGTAAGGTACACCCCAAATGGGGTGTTGTACTCTATGATGAGTCTGAGTAGAGGGGCACAATAACCTCTTGTTCTATATGCGAACCCTTTTGTGATTAGGTGGGCCACATAGAAGGATTTTCTAACCACCTTGGCAATATGATTATCAAAGGAGAGATTACTATCTACTTGGGTCCCCAGATCCTTTATTACATTTTCTGTATTTAGGGGACTTGCACGTATGTGTTAGTTTTTAGGTACTTTTTTTTCCCAAAGGGGATGACTATGCACTTTTTTTGCATTTAGCTTGAGGCCATGATTTTGACACCAGGTATCCGTCTCCGTGAGACTTTTCTGGAGGAAGTCTGTATCAGCCGGAGAGTCAGTTATGGCCCCCCAGTTTGCAGTAGTCTGCAAACTGTCAGCCATAGTCCTCCTATGCTTGCCTGTACCTCTGAGAAGTATATACCGAACAGGACGGGTCCCAGGACTGAGCCCTGGGGGATGCCACTTGTAGCCGGTTTAGAGTCGAACCTAGAGCCTGCAACTCTTACCGTGTGGGTTCTCTCCGTGAGCCAATTGGCAGCCCATCTTGTGACGTAGGGGTTTATGTTCAGGCTGGTGAGCTTGTCTATAATACCAGAATGGGGAATGGTGTTGAAAGCCTTTGAGAGGTCTAGGTAGGCTATGTGGACCTCCTTTCCCTCGTCTAAAGCTTTGGTAACTGTCTCAAAGAAGTCCACCAGGTTTAGGAGGCATCATCTGCCCTTAACAAAGCTGAACTGGGTTTAGAGGTTCCCAATATCTCTGTTAATGAGTTCCATGATGATGCGCTCCATAGCCTTGCAGACCAGGCTAGTCAGGCTTATAGGGCGATAGTTCCCCGGCTCTGTTGTGGGTCCACCTTTGTGGAGCGGGATAACTGTTGCTGTGTGCCACTCTATAGGTATGTAGCCTGTAGAGAGGCTGAGTTTGAACAGTGTGTTTGTAACGGGTTAGTTCATTTTGGAGCTCGTGTAAGATGCAGCATGGGACACCATCCGGTCCCATTGAAGCTGTGTTTTTGTCTTTGGATAGGGCTGTTTTAACCTGTGTGTTAGTGATTGCCAGGGCTCTACATTCTTCTGGTATGGTTATGGGCCTTTTAGGGCTGAAGTTTGCCCTAAACCTGTCTACAGAATGTCGGCAATATCAAGTCCGTTCAGTGTATTTTGTGCCATTCTGCACTAACTCAGAGCAGATTTGAAAGTTTCCACTTAGGTTCTTGACATAGCTGACAAATGCTTTGTTATCTTTGGAGTCCTTGGCATTTTTTCTTTCAAAGCTAGCCTTGGATGATTTTATGAGGGATTGTAGTTTCCTGCTGATACTGATCAGGGATGTCTTTCCTTCTTGGGATTTTACTCTTTTCTGTACTAGTTTCCTCCTTCTATTGTATAACTTATGGCAGGGGTCCACCAGACTGGTTTCCTTTTCTTGGAGGAGTGAGTCTTGGTTTAGCTTGGGATAGCACGATCCATGCATTCTTGCAGGTGCTCATAGAGTGCCTTTGTAAGGGATTCAGCAGCTTGGACAGTGTTGTACTTTAGCATGGGGGCTGTGAGCCTTTCCACCTTGGTCATGAGTAACGTGAAGTTTGCTTTTGAAAAGTTTTTCACAGTGGTTTCCTTTATTGGGGTGGGGCCAGAATGTGGATATCCAGAGTGATTAGTCTATGGCTTGATCTAACCAGTGAGGGGTTGACCTCTGGAGTGGAACACCCGGTCACCCATGTTTGTGATGACCAGGTCCAATATGTTGTCACCACTAATAGTGGTGTTGACCAGTTGATCTAGGGTGTTCAAGTTTATAAATTCTAGGAAGCGTTGGGCAAGGGAATTAGTACTTGAGTAGTTCTCCCAGTTAATGTTTGGGTAGTTGAAATCACCCAATATTAGGGTGTTTGATAGGACCTTCATATTTTCCAGTGTCTCCAGAAACACAGAATGGGGGTCCTGGGTCATGGGTGATCTGTAGCAAGCTACAATTTGAATTGCAGTTTTGCCTGATGTTAGTTGCACATGGATGATCTCTGAGGCATCATGCTGTGCCACTAACCTGGAGGTGTGGGTGTCCTTGATGAATATGGATACACCCCCCGCCTCTTGTTTTTAGGTCCGGGTTCTGTGGCTGTAAAGTATGGTACGGGTTATAGCGTGGTAATGCTGGGATGCTGCCTGGAGCCGTAAACCAGGTTTCAGTTACTGCACAGATATCTATGATGTTCGTGTTACACTGCTGCAGTCATTACACTTGGGTTATCCTGCCGTAAGGTGGTCCCGCAGTCGGCCAGAGTTCCAAAGTCTTGGTCCGGCGTCGGTTGCTGTCGCTTCATCCCTGACGTCAGTGCGCCAGGGGTATATAAGATGCATCCGATGCCATTTTCTTCAGTCTATCTTGCTGCGCAGTGCCCGAAGCAAAAGCAGTTCACAAGTGCCGGTCGGCCGACTCCTGAGATTTTCGAAGTCGAATTTCAGATCCGAAGTCTTCAATAAAGCCAATTACCCCATTGGGGAAACATTTTTCTTTCCTCAGACCAGTGTCAGAAAAAGTTGTTAATTGTATTTCTTGTGGGAAGCAAATACCTCATAAGGACTTCCACTCTTACTGTATTCCATGCCTAGGCCCTGATCACGACGTCACTAGTTGTCGGTTTTGTGCTAGATTTAACAAATGCACTATAACACAACGTTTTGATTTTGCTTTGCACTACTTTGGCCGAAGGTTCAATTATACAATGCTGTTGGAAAAACCGACGACCGCAGTTCTTAAACGCAAAGATAAGGATTAAGACAGGCATTTGTGGTCCAAAACCAACGACAAAGCCTCTTCTAGGCCAGTCGCTGGTCCACTGGTTCTCAGTGAGGTGCTTTCGCAGCCCCTGACACCCGCTACCTCAGAGCCACAGGCCGCCTCCGACTCCCACGTGGAGACAACTAGGCCTCTGGAAACTCAAGGTATTGGACCTACGGAAAATAATCCCTCAGATGGGTTCAGAGCCGTTGAGCAGGCATCAGCTTCTGAGGGTGTTTTCAGACCTTCACAACTTACCATTAAAGCAACAGCCAAGACAAAAACACCATTAAAGACAAAGAAGCAAGTACAGCATTCTCCTGGACAGTCCTCCATGCCTAAGAAACAGATGCTGAAAATGGCCGAAGACCTCATTACTCTAATCAGGGGTTCCCATCCCCTTCCTGAGAAAAGGCCTAGGTAGGATACAGACTATGATTCCTCTGATCAGGTTTCTATTTCCTCTGATTCCTCTTCAGACCAGGGATACTCTCTACCCCCCTATGAGGACTCTGATGCTGAAGAATCTATCCCTTCAGCCTCTCCTCCTGAGGATTACTCTTTTGGGGAAACTTTACATACCTTGAGGGAGCATTTCCATTGGGAAAGTCAGGATTATTCAGAATCCAAGAAAAGGCTCGGGGACTTTTTTTTTATTGCCTCAGCACAGGCCCCTGGCTATTCCGCCTGTGTTAGATATTGTAGATGATGTGTTCTCTGAATCCAGCTTATCTCCTGATTCCCTGCACCAGCCAAACCAGATTGGTATTATAGAGTCCTTGACTCTCGCAAGTTTCTTTATAAAAACCCTTCTGCTGACCCAAAAACCATTTCCCAGGGTCCCAAAGGGGTTAAGGCTTCCATTGCAAAAAATCCAGTCCCCTCTGACAGAGATTCTAGAGCATTGGATAGATGGGGGAAGAAAGTTTACAATTCTGCAACTTTAGCTGTAAGGGCTTTAAATTGCCAGTTTCACATGCTTAAGTACCAACAATATTTAATGGCTCAGTTAAAACAGAAAATGCTTGCAAGCTCAGAAGCTCCTGACTATAAAGAAATGCAGGATTTATTGCATGCAGTTGAACAGGTGGGAAAACATACTCTGCAATGTGGTTTTGATTCTTTAGAGGCCTCTTGCAGAGCCGCAGTTGCAGGTTCTGTGATTCGAAGACATGCTTGGTTAAAAGAATAGAGTTTACCTGATCATGTTAAGGCAAAATTACTGGATGCTCCTTTACAGCATGATACCTTGTTTGGTGTTAAGGCAGAAGAGGTGTTAAAGAAAATGGAGGATAAAGCTAAATCTATGCAAACAGTCAAAGATTTCTTACAGGTAGCCACCTCGATTTAGCAGAAATTGGCCTACAAAGAATTGGTCCTTTCCAGTGTCAGACAGGCCACAGAGAGGCAGATACAGACGCCCAAGAGGTAGATCTCAACCCCAAGGCTCTAACAGACAACGACAGTGGGGTACCTCAACCCCAAAAGGAGGAGAGGACAAGTCTCACCCTTACAGGAAACAGTCCCAATGTCTTCCCCCTTTGTATGCCAAGCACTTTCCTTTTGGCAGCCCCCTTAGTGGAGAAACTAGCACTTTTCTCACAAAATTGGCAAACTATCACCCAAGACAAATGGGTTCTGAATATTGTGTCTCAAGGTTACAGGTTCCACTTTCACACTTTACCAAGGCTAAAAGGAATGCCAAACCTGCCACAAAATCAATGGGCAGAGGCTCAAAAACAAATTTCAGCCCTCATGGACATGAGCTATTCAAAAAGTACCAGAGTAGGAACAAGGACAAGGATTTTACTCCAGGCTCTTCCTGGTCCCCAGAAAATACAAAGCCTGGAGACGCATACTAGACCTTTCAACTCTAAATACTTAACCGGATGTTCCGAAATTCAAAATGTTGACAATACAGCAGCTTCTTCCCATGCTGGGCAAGAAGGCTTGGCTTGTTACTTTGGACCTCAAAGAGGCATACCTGCATGTCCCTATCAGACAAGATTGCAGAAGATACCTCAGATTCAAAGCTGGTACAATGCACTACCAATTCTCTGCACTGCCCTTTGGTTTATCTACTGCGCCCAGGGTCTTTACAAAGTGCCTGGCACCAGTAATTGCATTTTGCAGACAAAAAGGAATTCAGATATATCCATACCTGTACGACTGCCTCATTCAAGCAGAGAGAAAGGACATTCTTCTAAAGCATGTGGCGTTTGTAAAAAGTTTGCTAATTTCTCTATGGTACACAGTAAACGAAAAGAAGTCAAAACTAGTGCCCTCACAACGGATAATATTCCTGGGTGCCAGCTTGAATACAACGGCCCAGATGGCTTATCTCACGCCAGACAAACAAGGACAACTGACTCAATATTTTCAATTACTGGCAAAAAAGTCCCATCTCCCTGCAAGAAAAATTCTGCAGGCCCTGGGATTCATCGCATCCTGCATACTACTAATTCCATATGCAAGACTGCATATGAGGAAATTACAATGTTACCTAAAAGGTGTTTGGACTCAACACTCTCACAGTTTAGAAGCAGTAATACAAATAATTCCCTGCCTACAACAGGCGTTTCGATGGTGGGCACAGGCATGTCACCTCAACAAGGGTCAGCCTTTCACTCTACCCACAGCCAGGGAGACTCTAACAGATGCTTCGGATTACGCCTGGGGAGCATACATGGCAGGAAAATGTATTCAGGGTAAGTGGACCACAGACCAAATGCATCTTCACATCAATCAAAAAGAGATGTTGGCTGTTCAAAATGCCCTAACAGCTTTCAAGGACCTTCTGCATCCAGGACAATTATTAAAGACAGACAACACCACAGTAATGTGGTACATAAACAAGCAAGGGGGCACTCATTCTTATCCCTTATGCAGGCAAGCCATGACCTTGTGGAACACTGCTTTAACTTATCAAATTCATCTGCAAGCACAATTCCTGCCAGGAAAGAAAAATGCTCTGCCAGACGAGCTAAGCAGAAATATCATGGACTCTCACGAATGGAAATTTAATCCACAAATCTTCAGCATGGTAACGCAAAAATGGGGGTGCCTAGACCTAGATCTTTTGGCCTCCCCACTGAATTGTCAACTACAAAAATTCTGCACAAGGACCTACCACGCACAAGCATGGAAAGTGGATGCTCTTTCATTCAACTGGAAAAGCCTAAAAGTTTATGCCTTCCCACCACTGCCTCTCCTTTCAAATGTACTCGTAAAAGCAAGACGAGAAAAACCACAGATGATCCTGATTGCTCCAGACTGGCCACGCCAGCACTGGTACCCAATCTTAAAAAACTTAGTTCAAGGCCCACCATGGATTTTGCCTCAAATTTCACACCTTCTGACTCAACAAAACAATCAGATCCTGCACGGTGAGCTCAAAACCCTAAACCTGGCTGCATGGCAGATTCATTAGTCAAACAGGCAGCACCTCTTTTTAAAGTTGTTATGGATGTCATTTTGGAGGCCAGGAGGCCTAGCACCAGGAAATCTTACTCAGAAAAATGGAAAAGATCTGTGCCTGGAACCAGGCTCAAAGCCTTGACCCTCTTGTCCCAAACATTCCTCAGATTTTACATTACTTAACTGAGATGCTGGACAAAGGCCTATCCTTCTCATCAATTAAAATCCACGCCTCTGCCATTTCGGCACATTACAACACGGATCCTCCTTTATTCTCTCATCTCTTACTAAAGCAGTACCTCAGAGGGGCTAAAAACATAAGACCGCCCCGGGGAGCACCAACACCAACTTGGGACCTCAATTCAGTTTTGGAAAAACTGACCTTGCCACCTTTTGAGCCAACCAATACAGCCGATCTAAAATTGTTATGGAAAACAGCTCTGCTCATGACAGTAACTTCAGCACGAAGAGTCTCAGAGCTACAGGCATTAATGGCAGTGGAACCTTTTAATTTTTCATCGGGACAGGGTTTCTTTAAGGACAAAACCCTACCTTTATGACAAAGGTGGTATCCAGTGTGGCTCTTTAACCAAACCATCCATTTGCCTACTTTTTATCCAAACCCCCAGAATAAAGGGGAGAAACTTCTGCACTCTTTGGACATACACAGGCAGCTACGCTTCTACTTGGACAAAACAAAAGCTTTCAGGAAGACTGAGCAACTGTTTGTAGCATATGCTGCAGGATCACTGGGCAAGGCTATCTCAAAGCAGACCATTTCCAAATGGATAGGACACTGTATTAGTTACTGCTAAACACAGCATGGAAAATCGGTCCCTAATAACATTAGGCCACATTCTACCAGAGCAACAGCCACTTCAACAGCCTTTCTCAGAGGAGTACCAACCAAGGAATTTTTGGAGGCTGCAACTTGAAGTTCAGTGCACACCTTTACCAAGCATTACTATTTGCCTCTTTACTCTAAATCCAGAGCAGGATTTGCCACTGCAGTTCTGCAGGGCCTCATAGCCAATCCTAACTCTTTATAGACCAGCCACCCAGCCTTAGCTTTGGGATTCTACCCAAGTGTAATGACTGCAGCAGTGTAACACGATGAACATAGTACAGTTTTGTACCAACCATAAATGTAGATGTTAGAGTGTTCACATTGCTGCAGTCCAGGTTACCCTCCCTCCTTCCCCTCTGTCCTAGCTGGGCTTTCCTATACCTTTCTATCCTATACAGCCTTTGTGGTGTATTTGCTTGTAACTGAAGGTATTGTTTTTATTTTTTATATATGTTTTATTAGCAATATGTATTGCCTACCTACTTGGGGGCACCTGACATCTGGGGCAAGAAAAACTGAAGAAAATGGCGTCGGATGCATCTTATATACCCCTGGTGCACTGATGTCAGGGAAGAAGCGACAGCAACCGACACCGGACCAAGACTTTGGAACTCTGGCCGACTGCGGGACCGCCTGACGGTAGGATAACAGGATAACCCAAGTGTAATGACTGCAGCAGTGTGAACACTCTAACATCTACATTTATGGTAGGTACAAAACTGTACTTTCTCCATACTGAGGAGTGCCTTGAGTGCATGCTTTTTGAGGTTTAGACTTCTGGCGTTGAGTAGCATTACCCTCAGTTTTTGGTTGCTTGTGCTATTTATGGTGGTGGGGTTGTCTTTTGAGCCTTGCCTAAAAAAGGCACTACGGGGGTGACAAAAGCCTTGGCCAGTATTAAAAAGCCTAAGGATGACAGGTGCAAGCCATCTGTTGCGTAGCAATGTGGCTTTTCGAGCACGTCATCCCAGGTGGACAGATACTGGATCCCCTTTGAATGACACCAGAAACGTAGCCAATTGTTGAAATTGATAATTTTTTTCTTTGTACTGTGACATAATTCTGGGTGAGAGCAGGATGCTACTCAGGGTGAGGGTCATACCAGCCTGGGCTACGCGATCAGAGAGCTCTTCCTTGTCTCTCTTCATGTAGTCCAGGAGGTACATCTCCGATCATTCACACCAACATGGACAATGACAGAGTCGTATGTGTATATGTTCTGGAGCGACCTGAGTGCTTGTGTTATGTGGTGTTTCCGGGTACCCGACAGGCAGCTTAGTGCAACCTTCTCCTTGTCCAGCCTAGTTAGTTGGACATCAGTGTCCCTGACTATAGTCACCTATTACTAGTGTGTTGGGTATGTTTTTTTGCCTTAAGGGCTGTCATTGCATGGCACACTGATTATGCGAATTATGTGTTTCATGGTTTGTGATGGGGTGTGGAGGTTGCTTGGATGTCTGCTTTGGAGGTTTCTGTTGCTTTTGCAGATTTTTATTTAGTCTCGGAGTATGTTTTTGTGTATTTGAATGTTATTTGCCGGTGTTTGTTTAATAGGTCTATGTGAGACTGGTGGTGTGTTGCAAGTATTTCCCTTCTTTTCTTGACTGTTAGTTCCAGTCTTGGGTTGAGAGAGCTTTGCCTCCAGTTTGGCTGTATAATTGCATCTCTATGGTGGTAGGAGGAGAGACTTGTCTATGTACATGAGGCAGTTGTAACATTGCCTCAAAATGCCCAGATTCACCAGTTGGACTGGACGGTACACCTGAAACTGCCCTTTCGACATACCTGAATAGGTAAAGTGAGCTGTTTTACTGATTGGCTGATATGGACGAATAGAGAGCCTTGTCCTTCTAGACAGTATAGGGGGCCTAGTTCTAGGGTTAATTAGTGCTTGCTATGAGTTTTGAGCAAGTGCTGGGCTGTGAAATGAATGATTTGAGCGCTTAAGTTGAAAGTTTGTCTAGTTCCAAGGGAAAAATTGAAAAGTAGACTTCGTGGAGCAGGAAATAGTTTAACCCTAGTTTACCGGCACTGCCCGGTGTGCAAAATTGTGCAAATGTGTTTTTTATAGCAGGGAAATGAAAGAGAAAGAAATTAGCCCAAAATGTCTAATAAACTACTAACTTCTGGGCTGAAACCACTCCTCCAGGGACAGATAGGCTGCTCAAAGCTCCCCTCTCTTACAGGTGAACAGATAAACTTCCTTCTATCCAAGTAAGGTATGGGCAACACAGAAACTTATAACACAGTCCTGAATTCAGGAATAACCTGAAAACTGGACTATACAAGTTCAGAAAGGCAGGAAACGAGTATGTATATGTCTGTGCATGTGTATATAGATGATATATATATATATATATATATATATATATATATATATATATATATATATATATATATAGATATACATTTTTTTTTCCAGAAAATAAAGCAGATACAATAAAAAAACACTTTAAATGCACAGAAATGGCTATCACAATTTAGTGTGTAGCCTACAACAGTTAAACAGATTACTTAAACACCAAAAACAACGTAGTTCAAGTGAAGGCAGCAAATAAGTACAATATGTAGCAGAAAAAAAGTGTTTTATAATCACAGAAATACTAAAAAATTGGTGTTTTAGGAGGAATTAAAGACAGCAAGAAAATGCAGAAAAATGATACTTAATCACTCCAAAGTCTCTCTTTTGTCTCTCTGCTGCTGTAGAATTCTGCAGGACACTTGGCAGACACTTGCTGAGATGAATACACATGCAAAAAAATGCAGAAATGCAGTTTTTTTAGCAAGGAAATGATTAGCCCAAAATGGCCAATAATCTACTAACTTCTGGGCTACAGCAAACCAGGCACACACATTTCAGAAAGAAACCGTTCAAATAAGCATGCACAATAAGCCTTTAACCAGAAATTCCCAGCTGAGAAGGGCAGAATCTAGCCTCTCCTCCCACAAGAGTGCAGACCTCAAACCTTGATGTAAAATAACTGCTCTGAAGCCCAAGTGCTTAAACCAGAACTAATGCGCTTTTAGAATAACAGACACTGAGCCTTCAATCAGCAATTCCCATCTTAGAAGGATGTAAGCTACCTGTCCTGCCACAACAATGCAGTCCACAAATCTTCTTAATGTAAAACAACTGGTCTGAAGCCCAAGTGCCTAAACCAAAAGGCTTAGAATAATAGTTACATTTTAATCAGGTTACTACCAAGCAGTAATAACTGCAGCAGAATAATATAATTGAGTACTTTTAAGAAAAAGCACAAGCAAAATAAGGTAATACAGTGGGAAGAAACACAATTACAGTAAAAGCAGATGAATAACGCTTATTGTGCTATACAGTTGAACTACTATATTTTTGCACTGTTATAAAGCTTTTTTTAGTGTTTCACTGCATTTATATACTGTTTTAAACTGTTTTAACATTACTTAACTGTAAACTGCATTTTCATACTGAGAGTTGTATTTTTCTGTTTGTGAGTGCTCTTTCCGAATTTTTCTGTGCATTTTTGTCTGTTAAAAGCATTCTCGAGTCTGCTCCTTGATCTGTTTAAAACTTTCATTTAGTGGCTACAGCTAGGAACTGTAATTTTTTCCCACCCACCCTAGTGTTGTGTTCTTATACTTGGTGGCTTTGCAGTTGCCCGCCCACACTGTATATATGATCTGTGACGCTCTTCCCAGTCTAGTGTCATTAGTTCACTCACTCTAATAGAGAACATTTGTGAAGACCCAACCCACTCAGATTCTTAACGTTGAATTAACTTCTGTTCCAGCTTTCTCCATTTCTACTTTACTGGAAAAAAAAAATTCTAAGCTTGCTTTCCCCCCTTTCCTGTGGCAGGTCAGATACGGATTTGCTGTGTCCAGGACTGTTTGTGAGCTCCTAAGCCCCCCCCCCCCCCACTTAACTGGGGTTAAACTATTCCTGGCGTCAAGTCTGTTTTTCAAAATTTCCCTTGCAACTAGCCAGCTTTTTAGTTTTAGCACTCATCTGTTTCTTTGACCTCAGCACTTGTTCAGAACTCATTGTAAGCACTAAATAAGTTACAAATTACTACAACACTCAACTTTCCTCGCTTGTCTAGAGGAAAGTTTTTAGTACTTAATAAATAAGCACCTTTTCAGGCATGTCTAAAGGTCAGCTCCCGGTGTTTTCTCCTGTCTGCCTGATGAATCTGGGCATCTTGGGACAATGCAGCAATTGCCTCATGTACACAGACAATCCTGTCCTCCTACCACCCAACACTACGACCTGTGAAAGATGCACTTATATAGCCAAACTGGAAGCAAAGCTGTCTTTACCAAAGACTGGCCTAGACAGTCAAGAGGAGAAGGTAAACACTTGCACCGCACCACACTCATCACATAGTTCCTCAAAACCTACACCACCAAAACACACACACAGAACCACAAAACACACACCTACATTCGCGGAGGCTCTCAGTATTAATCTGCCCAAACAACAGAGACCTCCAAAGCAGAAATGCAAGCAACCTCCATCCCCCAACACAACCCAAATGACACATAGCCCACGTACTCAGTTTGCCACTCAACTGCAGCCCATAAGGCATAACGTACCCAACACTCCTAGTCATAGGTGACTCTATATAGTCAGGCACACTGATGTTCCACTCACCAGGCTAAACAAGGAAAAAGTTACTGTCAGCTGCCTGTCAGGTGCCAGGATCTGCCACATAATGCACGCACTCAGGTCACTCCACAACAAGTACAAGTATGACTCTGTCATTGTCCATGTTGGTGCGAATGACCAGAGACGTACCTCCCTGGACTACATGAAAAGAGACATGGAGGAGCTCTCTGATCTTGTAGCCCAGGCTGGTATGACCCTAGCCCTGAGTAGCATCCTGCCATCACCCAGAATGACACCACAGTACAAGGACAAAATGATCGACTTTAACAATTGGCTAAGCTTCTGGTGTCATTCTAAGGGAATCCAGTATCTGTCTGCCTGGGATGACATGATCGACAGACCACGCTGCTTTGCCAGGGATGGCCTGCACCTGTCGCCCTTGAGATTACGGATACTGGCAAAGGCTCTTGCCACCCCTGTAGTGCCTTTTTTAGGCAAGGTTCAAACGACAAACTCACCACCGTAACAGGTACAAGCAAGAAAAATGTGAGGGTAATGCTACTCAATGCTAGAAGTCTAAACCTCAAAATGAACTCACTCGAGGCACTCCTTAAAATGGATAACATTGACATCTGTGTAGTGACAGAGACCTGGTTCAAAGCTCCAGAGAGCACCCCTGCATTACCAGGCTATAATTCATACCACACCTTTCGGCCACCAAACCCGGACTGAAACACTAAAGGCAGAGGCGTGTCCATATTCATTTAGGATATCCATACCTCCAGGCTAGTTGCTCAGTATAATGCATTTGAGATTATCCAAGTTCAACTAACTCTGGGCAAAACCACAATCCAGATTGTAGCTTGCTACAGATCCCCCACCATGCCCCAGGATTCCCACTCCTCTTTTCTTAATACACTGGAAAATATTAAGGTACAACCCAACACGCTATTAATGGGCGATTTCAACTACCCCACCATTAACTGGGAAAACTACTCATGTGCCAACTCTTTTGCTCAACGTTTTCTGGAAATCATCAATTCCAACACTTTGGATCAACTTATCCACACCCCCACCAGAGGCAGCCATATCCTAGACCTGGTAATTCCCAACATGGGTGACTGGTGTTCCACACCAGAGGTCAGCTCCTCGTTGGTCAGATCCGACCACAAGCTAATCACCCTAGACATCCACATCCCGCTCCCACCCCCCATTAGGATAACAACCATAAAAAATTTCTCCAAAGCCAACTTCACGCTTCTTAAGACAGAAGTGACAAACTTCATGACACCCATTCAGATGGACAATAGAGGTATGACTGCTGAATCCTACACAAATGCACTTTATAAGCACTTACACAAGTGCATGGATCGTGCTATCCCTAACAGAACCAAGATGCTCTCCTCCAAAAAAAGGAAGCCAATCTGGTGGTGGTCTGCCATAAACGAACTCTACAACAGAAGAAAGAAACTGTTGCTAAAGAGTAAAATCCCAGGATTGGGTGAACTCCCTGGTCAGCCTCAGTAAGAAGCTGAGATCCCTCATAAAATCCTCCAAAGCTAGTTATGAAAACAAAATTGCCACTGATTCTAAAGACAGCCACAAAGCATTCTATAGATATGTCAAAAATCTCAATGGCAATACTCGGATCTGCTCTGAGTTGCAGCACAATGACACTAAATATACAGAACCAACTGATATTGCCAACATCCTGGCAGATAGGTTCAGTGCTAACTTTACCCCCCTCTCACCCCCTAAAGGGCCCATCTTTATACCGGAAGAATGCAAAGTTCCTGTAATCACGGCTGCACAGGTAAAAACTTCAGTCTCCAAAGCCAAGAACACAGCATCCATGGGACCTGACAACATCCCAAGCTGCCTTCTACATGAACTACAGAATGAACTGGCACCCCACCTAAGTACCATGTTCAGTCATAATGCACAAAGAAGTTAGGTGCTGCACCAAAGTCCAGCTTACGATATAAAGCCAAAATGAAACAAAGAAAGTCGCTGGACACTGCTGCTCCTTATTAAAACGGTTATTCAGTACAAACAGAGTCAATAAAAGTGGTAAGAGCTTTCGGGACTACTCCCTTCCTCAGACAAAATTACACATGCAAACAATACTCCATTTAAAAAACAACTCACCCAATAAAATTCAAGTAAAATTCAATAAAAGACCCGCCTATTCTGAAGTGTGGGCCTTATTGGTACTGCTTCATTCAAGCCAGGTGCTCTTGTAGCCATTAATTCAACAATCCACTTTGATTCTGATAATTCAGTTTTATGCTTCAAATCACCCCCCCCCCTATTGGTAAGCCTAATGTTGACAACAGCCCTAAAAAAAAAAAACTGTGTGGGATTTGTCTGTAACTGGTAGGCAGTTTATTTTAAAAGGTAAGGCCACGTGCAACACCACTGATTTGGTTTACCTGGCAGAATGTGAACACTGCCCTTGTTTTTGTGGGAAAGACAAATCAAATGTTTAAAACTAGGATCTTTCAACATATGTCAAGTATCAGGAATAAAGATCCACATAATGCACTTAGTAGGCATATAGAAGAGTTTCCCACACATAGTTTTTTGTTTAGGGCTGTTGTCAACATTAGGCTTACCAATAGGGGGGGGGGGGTGATTTGAAGCATAAAACTGAATTATCAGAATCAAAGTGGATTGTTGAATTAATGGCTACAAGAGCACCTGGCTTGAATGAAGCAGTACCAATAAGGCCCACACTTCAGAATAGGCGGGTCTTTTATTGAATTTTACTTGAATTTTATTGGGTGAGTTGTTTTTTAAATGGAGTATTGTTTGCATGTGTAATTTTGTCTGAGGAAGGGAGTAGTCCCGAAAGCGCTTACCACTTTTATTGACTCTGTACTGAATAAACGTTTTAATAAGGAGCAGCAGTGTCCAGCGACGTTCTTTGTTTCATTTTGGCTTTGTCGTAAGCTGGACTTTGTTGCAGCACCTAACTTCTTTGTGCATTGTTGTTATATTGGATTGGTGCTGTACATGCTATGGAAGGACAAGTTAATGGTGAGATACCATGCTCAACAGAACAGCAGATGCTTGGAGGAGAGACTGTTAAATGGAGTTACGATATATACTCAGAGAAGGCTAATCCGCTTTTGAATTTGGGGTTTGAACATCAGAGAGATGGTACCACAGTACATCAAACACCTATGCTGGTAGACAGAACACTTGATGACTTGTTGAGAGACTTGTCATATAAAGTTAATAAACTGCAGCGTCTGCAATGGCAGAATTTCCACTTTGAAGCATGCATAGAGTATGGTATTGTCCCTAGGGGGATGAGAATTCTATGCATGCCATCGCAAGGAGATCGTTATCCAGATCTCTTAGCAAAATGGCAAACATTGAATCTGAGTACGAGTTTCAAGTATATGGAACTTTTAGTTGAACATTTCACCCCAGAAGTTGAGAGCCTTAAGAGAGAGATAACGGAACTTCAACACAGGCTAGAAGGTAACTACACTGATTATAGGAGCAAAGAACGCATCAATCAGTTCAGTTGTATGTTACCTTTATGGCCAGTGATGAAAGAATTAAGAAACAGAAATTGGGCAAAATAAAAAGAGATTACGAAGATTTCTCGAATGGAAATATCTTCGTATGGCCCAGGTTTCGAGATACGCCAGCCAATGACAATTCACGTAGAGGGGAGAATATACGTCAACAAGCTAGAGTGAACCAGCAAGTTAGAATGAACCGACGGGTGAGTGCGGTTGAAGAACAGCAAACACGATTGATTGAAACACCATCAAATGCAGAGAAAAATGGATGTGTGAGGGGTGTTATGCCTTCAGTTAAGCTGACATCTGTAACTATGGAACCACAACTAGATGTGTCGAGTCATAATCCAGATAAATACGAGGAACCTACAATGATTATTGGTAACACCATTTCCACGCAGTCTTCTGATGCCCTGAATAGAATTCCCGCCATAGCAACTACTTCAGCGGGATTACAGCAAGAGGGTAATACCACAGGAGCTATGGGAGCACGACCGAAGGAGCAGCGGGGAAAGCAACATTTTTTGGAAATGTTGCCCGCCCCCGTGAAAAAGAAGGGGGCATGGAAAAGATCGAGTGGCGGACAGGAAAAGGAAGTTATTGGACTGACTGACTATAGCTTGTATCATAGTATTGTTTATAATTTATCTAGCTATGTCTTGAATGAAGAAGAATTGATGATTTTGAACAGAGGGTTAACGTTTATACCCAGTAACAACAGTGTTTTTAATGAGGTTATGATGGATGTCATGCTATTTTGTCGTAATCTAACCTTAAGGATGTTGTATGGTTCACAGAATGATTACAGTTTAACCCTAAAGAAACCTAGTGTTTATGTCCCCCCACTCACACCCACTATGAACTTGTTTCTTAGAAGCTGTGAGAATGATTTTATAGAGTATTTTAAGCAAGGCAGATTTAGTAAATTATATAATTTGACACAGAAGCAGAAGGAAAGTTTGGATAATTTAAGCAAAAATAGGGAAATTATAATAAAGCCAGCAGACAAGGGAGGGGCGGTGGTTGTCCTTGATGCAAATTGGTACAACTGTAGGCTGAAGCAACTTTTATCAGATGAAAAAACATACATATGCATCAATCCCTTGGGAGTGAAGAGTGGTTGATAAGGTTCATACAGCTCTGAAAGCCCTACATTTTGACATGAAAATTAATGATGAGGTGCTTGACTTCTTATGGATAGAAAATGCTATAACTCCCATTTTTAAAGCCCTCCCAAAGATACATAAATCTCTGGAGAACCCACCCCTTAGACCGATAGTTTTGGGGAGGGGGTGGGTGACTGAGAACATTTCGATATGGGTGGAACGTCATCTTAGACCCTATGTAGATAGTGTGGACAACATATTGAAGGACACGGGAGACTTTTTGAGAAAATTAGGTAATGTTGAGAAAGGCACATTCAACAGTACTAAATTGTTGATGGTCACATTAGATGTTAATTTATTTACAGTAATAGATAATAGTTATGGCATAGAGAATGTAGGCACCCTCATGTTGGATTCAGGGGCTACAGGTGACAAGATTAGTTTAGTGAAAACATTGTTAGGTTTAGTTTTGGAGAATGTTTTTATAGGGGGTGATTCCATGTATAGACATGCGCAGGGGGTGGCGATGGGCACCCCCTGTGCCAACATGTATGCTAACCTTGTACCATCACAATGGGAGAAAGTATTTGTATTGAATAATGAAACTTGGCGAAGTCATTTGAAAATGTATGTACGTTTCGTGGATGACGTTTTTATCTTATGGGATGGGAGTTTAGATACATTGCAACTATTTGTAGACCATCTACATTCCACGACCACATTTTTTAGATTTACCATGAAAGCCTCTACAGAATGTATAGACATTTTGGATGTGAATATAATACAAGAAGGGGCAGGCTTTAAATCCAAGTTGTTTAAAAAGGAATGTTGGAAAAAGTTTACTCCCATATGATAGCATGCATCCACGATACACGTACTCTAACATAGTGCAAGGACAGGTCAGTAGGATCTCCAGGATCTGTTTAGATGATGAAGATTTTGAGAAAGAGTTAGTGACACTTAAAGGTTGCCTGCAAGACAGAGGGGGTATCAGAGCGAGAAGGTTAATAAAGTTATTAGTGACAGTAAGGGCCATAGGGGTAATAAATATCGACCTTGGTTAAAACGTATGGGTATAGTTGAAAGTGAATTAAGGGACAGGACTACAACATTTAAAGCACCACAGGTGTCTTTCACATATAGTAGTAATATAGGGGACATATGCCATATTGTCCGAAAAAACTGGAATATTTTGACCAGTGATGTGAATTTGCACAATGTAGTAGGACAAAGGACCCTGTTTTAGGTATAGACGGAATAAAAACCTTAAAGATATACTATGTGGAGAAAAACCCATTAACAGTGGACCAGTCTCCCTAATTTCGGCAGGGACAGTACCCTGCAGGAGATGTAAAGCTTGTGGCCATATCAACAACAAGAATTCAGTATTCACTCACCCTGTAACTGGTAGGCAGTTTATTTTAAAAGGTAAGGCCACGTGCAACACCACTGATTTGGTTTACCTGGCAGAATGTGAACACTGCCCTTGTTTTTATGTGGGAAAGACAAATCAAATGTATAAAACTAGGATCTTTCAACATATGTCAAGTATCAGGAATAAAGATCCACATAATGCACTTAGTAGGCATATAGAAGAGTTTCCCACACATAGTTTTTTGTTTAGGGCTGTTGTCAACATTAGGCTTACCAATAGGGGGGGTGATTTGAAGCATAAAACTGAATTATCAGAATCAAAGTGGATTGTTGAATTAATGGCTACAAGAGCACCTGGCTTGAATGAAGCAGTACCAATAAGGCCCACACTTCAGAATAGGCGGGTCTTTTATTGAATTTTACTTGAATTTTATTGGGTGAGTTGTTTTTTAAATGGAGTATTGTTTGCATGTGTAATTTTGTCTGAGGAAGGGAGTAGTCCCGAAAAGCGCTTACCACTTTTATTGACTCTGTTTGTACTGAATAAACGTTTTAATAAGGAGCAGCAATGTCCAGCGATGTTCTTTGTTTCATGTTCAATCATAGCCTCACCTTAGGCTTTGTGCCCATTGCATGGCGCACCACGACAGTTATCCCACTCCACAAAGGGGGGGGGGGCACAACAGACCCCGGGAACTACTGCCCCATTAGCCTGACGAGCCTCGTCTGCAAGGCCATGGAACGTATCATCATGGAACTCGTAAACAGACATTGGAGATCTCCAAACCCTGGACCCCACACAGTTTGGATTTGTAAAAGCAGGTCATGTCTCCTAAACCTGATAGACTTCTTTGAAGTAGTCACCAAAGCCATAGATGGGGGTAAGGTGGTTCACACAGCCTATCTAGATCTCGCCAAGGCGTTCGACTCCCTCCCTGACTCTGGAATTATAGATAAACTCACTAAACAAGGTATACATCCCTATGTCACAAGATGGGTTGCCAACTGGCTTACTGAAAGAGCCCACACTGTGAAAGTAGCAGACTCCAAATCCGACTTCAGACTAAGGACAAGTGGAGTACCACAGGGTTCAGTCCTGGGCCCTCTCCTGTTAGCCTGTACTTCAGAGAAGTAGATACCAAACACAGAAGGTCTTCTGCTAACTAAATTAGCAGATGACTGCAAACTAGGAGCCATAATTGAAACTCCTAACAATGTGGACATCCTACAAAAGGGCCTCACTGAGACAGATGCCTGGTGTCAAAGACATGGTCTCAAGCTCAATGCCAAAAAGTTCATTGTCATCCCCTTTGGTAAAAATTCTGTACCCATGAACTACCACATAGGCGGTAGTCTACTTAACACCGAAAGTGTGATGAGACCTTGGGACACAGGTGAATAGTAGTCTCTCCTTTTGGTAATCACATCGCCAAAGTGGTCAGGAAATCCTTCTATGTGGCACACCTCATCACAAAACGTTTCTCATCCAGAAAAAAAGAGGTCATTGTTCCACTCTACTCATCACTCATTAGACCCATTATAGAGTACAATGCCCCTTTTGGTATGTACCTTGCAAGACATCTACAACTGGAAAGGCCGCAAAAATACCTCACAAATAGGATTACTGGCCTCAAACAGATGCCTTACGCAGACTGTCTCAAAAAACTCCAGCTTTACTCCGTTGCATATCGCTTACTCAGAGGCGATCTCTGCCTAACATAAAAAGCTATGTCAAACCCAGAGCTGTTGGACATGCTGCACTTAAAGAAATCCCAATCCCTCCGAGCTACAAGCTCTAGGGACCTAAACCTTGTCACCACAATAAACAGAGCATGCTGGAGGGATAGATTCCTGTCCCAGAGACTACCCATACTCTGGAACAGACTACCTATGTCAAACAGAGCTCCTCATTAGCACTCTTCAAGAAAAATCTTGATGATTAGATGGGTAACAGGAAATTCACCCCGGGGATCACTTCTGTGGGTTCTGCTTGACAGTGGCACAGGAAAATAATTTTCTTGGGTGGCGAAAGCCACGGTAAATTTTTGGCTAGGCTTGTATAGGCCCTAGGGCCAATAGCCTAGTACTTACCTATGAACCTATAAAGTGCAATTTTTTTATAACAATAGAAAACGATCAAACTTATGTAAACAAATTAACCAGTAACTGTGGTGGTGGTGCTGTGGTATCGTTGTCACCTCACAGTTAGATGTTGCCTGTTTGATTCTCAGAGCGTCTTCTGTGTAGCGATATGCGTGAATGGACATTCCTTTGTTGAAGGTTGTGCGTTAGGCCCAGCAAACCAGTACGTAAAAATCTACTGCCAATCATTAGCGGACTGGAGTTCCGCTGTGGCGACCCCTAACCGGGAAAAGCCGAAAGACACAAACCCAATTAACCAGTAAAAAAACTCAAAATTGAGCCCTGTTCCAGCAGTCTTCAATCATACAAGTTCTAACTGCACACTCCTGCCACTAGGGTGCAGGGGAACCTTCTCCAAAAAAGATGTCCTAGATTAGTGCTGAAGTTGTACAAACAAAGCTAGATTCAGCAGGCCTGAATCTAGTCTATGCTACAGCAGACAAGGTGCACCAATATCAGAAAAGCAGTTTAAATAAGCAGGCACAGTAACCCTTTAACCAGAAATTCCCAGCTCAGAAGGCTAGAATTTAGCCTCTCCTCCCACAAGAATGCAGACCACAAATCTTCTTAATGTAAAATAACTGGCCTGCAGCCCAAGTGCTTCAAACCAGAACGAATACACTTTTCGAATAACAGACACTGAGCCTTCAATCAGCAATTCCCAACTTAGAAAGATGTAAGCTACCTGTCCTGCCACAACAGTGCCGACAACACACCTTCTTAATGTAAAACAACTGATCTGATGCCCAAGTGCTTTAACCAAAAGACTTGGAGTAACAGTTGCAGTTTAGTCAGGCTACTACCAAGCAGTAATAAATGCAGCAGAATAAACACAAGTGAGTACTTTTAAGAAGAGGCAAAAGCAAAATAAGTTAATAAAGTAGGAAGAAACACAAATAAGTAAAAGCAGATAAAGTGCAATGTTTTTTATATGCAACAATAGAAAACGCGAAAACTGATTTAAACAAATTACCCAATTCACCAGTAAAAAAACCTCAGAACTGAGCCTGGTTTCAGCAGTCTTTTATCAGACAAGTTCAGGGCCTAAGTGGGTATGCCTACTCAAATGTTCTCTCTGTATTAGGCAGGATGAGCTAATGAGACTAGACTAGGATAGAGCTGAACAGATAGGAGTGGTAGGAGTGTCTGAAATCAAAATATGATCTCACTGTATTCGGTTGAGTGAGTGAAATGAGTTGGGCCCAGGAGGAGTGTTCAAACACAAATTTACAGGAGAGGCAGTCAATTCCAAAGCCACCTATATTAATACCACAACAAGAACAGGGAAGGTGGGTGGGAAAACTAACTTCAGACAGAGAGCGAGCTCACAATTTTTAGTGAAACAAATAAGCAGATAAATACAGTACTATTTTAGCACAATATTCAATGAAACAATAACAAAAAATAAAATGCAGTACTATCGTATAACACTGCAAGTTTGTACTTATCTCAGCTTGTAATAAAGTTGATGTAGGTATATAACAGCTAACCAAATGGCTCAAGTATGCAGCTGTTCAGCAGAAATAATTTCAGTGATAAGGGAATAAGACTTAAAGGCACAAAGAAACCCTCTAGGCTAAGACTTCAGCACCAAGTATCAATGAAGTAAGAAGAATAAACCCACTAATTGCAGACAAAGATCCATCTCCAAACCAGCGGGCAAAGGCCAAAAAGCAAGTCATTTCCCTGCTCTCTGTGAGGGCAATAGAGCACGTTCCTACACTACCAGATTGGCCAAGGTTTCTACTCCAGACTTTTTCTGGTACCCAGAAAAGAGGTCACTTGGCACCCCATCCTCTGTCTATGCATTCTAAACACCTTTCTGGCAATACCAAAATTGAAAATGCTCACCCTCCAGCAACTGCTACCCATGCTCTCCAAGGATGCCTGTCTAGCCACCCTAGACCTAAAAGAGCCCTACCTCCACTTACCTATCAGGGAATCATGCAGGAAATGTCTACATTCAGGGCAGGATCTCTGCACTTTGTTTTCTGCGCTTCCCTTTGGCTTATCTACAGCTCTCAGAGTTTTCACAAAATATCTGGCTCCCACCATTGCCTTTTGCAGACAAAGGAATATTCAAATTTACCCATACTTAGAGGACTGCCTAATTCAGGCAGGCAGACAGGGAAAGCTGCTCAAGCACCTTGCCTTTGTAAAGTCCCTACTGACCTCCCTAGGGGACACTATCAATGAAAGAAATCCAAACTAGTACCCACCCAAAGGATTATATTCCTGGGAGCAAGCTTGGGCACAGCATCCCAGATGGCATTCCTTACACCAAAAGCAAACTTACCTGAAAGCCTGTTTCTCTCAACTAGCCACTAGACCTCGGTTATCTGCAAAGAAAATCCTGCAGGCTCTGGGGTTCATGGCTTCTTGCATTCTTCTCATTGCATATGCCAGACTGCATGTGAGGAAACTACATGGCTTCTTGCATTCTTCTCATTGCATATGCCAGACTGCATGTGAGGAAACTACAATGGCACCTAAAAAGCCTTTCTTGTCAACACTCTGAAGACCTGGAAACTCTTATACCAATGATACCTTGCCTAAGGAAAGATTTTCTTTGGTGGGCAGCAGCATGCTCCCACAACAAGGGACTACATTTCTCACCACCCCTGATGCCCAGACCCTCACCACAAACTCATCAGACTATGCCTGGGGTGGACACCTGGACAGCAGGTGCATACAGGGCCAATGGAGCCCACAGCAATTCCATCTGCACATCAACCAAAAAGAGATGTTGGCTGTCCAGCATGCATTGACAGCTTTCAGAACCCTTCCTCTCCACAGGGGCTGTCCTGATCAAAACATACAACACCACTGTGATGTGGTATATCAACAAGCAGGGAGGGACTCGCGCCTACCCTCTATGCAGGCTGGCCATGACCCTTTGGCACACAGCCTCTGCCATGCAACTCCACCTGTTAGCACAATTCCTGCCAAGCTCTTTAAAAACTCTGGCAAACCATTTAAGCAGAAATCTTCTGTACCTACATGAGTGGCAGCTAGACTAAAGAACCTTCACCCTAATAACTCAAAAATGGGATACCCCAAAGGTCGACCTCTTTGCCTCCCACACCAACCATCAGCTGAGCAAGTTCTGCACCAGGGAGCATCACTGCATGGCTTGGTAAGTGGATGATGCCCTATCCTTCATCACCAGGGTACTGCTCAAATTAAGGGAGGAAAAAGCAAGGATAATTCTTATTGCTCCAGACTGGCTTTGCCAGCACTGGTACCCACTGCTGCGCAGCCTGTCCCCACTGCCACCATGGCATCTCTGTCAGACCCCAACCCTCCTGACAGAGGGGAAGGAGAATTCATGCATCCCCAATTGCCGACTTTCAATTTAGCAGTCTAGCTTTTTCCCTGACCACTGATCAATCTGCCAACCTCAGTAAACAGGTTCTAGATGTTTTACGTGAGGCTAGAAGTCCTAGCACTAGAAAGTCTTATGCTAACATGGTAAAGGTTCTTCACCTGGATTCAGGCTAAGGGAGCCGATACAGCAAAGCCCCTCCCTACCTCTTATCCTGGATTACCTAGCTGACCTGCTACACAGTAGTCTCTCCTTTTCCTATATTTAAATTCATGCCTTTACTATATCTATTCATATCCACACTGAGCACCCCCCCCCCCCTTTTCTCACACTCTCTGATCAAACAATTCCTAAGAGGGGCTAGCAACTTGAGACCACCCAGAAGAGCACCTACCCCAGCGTGGGACCTAAACTTTGTGTTGGAAAAGCTCACCCTGCCCCCCTTTGTACCAGCATCTTCAGCGGAGTTAAAATTTCTGTACTGCAAGACTGCTTTTCTTCTGGCCATCACTTCAGCCAGAAGAGTCTCCGAGCTACAAGCACTCATGCTGTGGAGCCCTTCTTCATCTTCATGCTGACAGGGTGTCCCTCAGGGCTAACCCATCCTTCATGCCCAAAGTGGTGTCCAGTGTGGCTCTCAACCAGTCCATTCATTTGCCCATCTTTTTTCCTAACCCACAAAACAATGGGGAAAGGATCCTGCACTCTCTAGATATGCACAGACAGCCCCAATTCTATCTAGACAGGACTAAATCATTCAGAAAGTCTTATCAATTACTGGTCAGCTTTGCTGCAGGGGCAGAGGGCAAAGCCATCTCTAAACAAACTATTTCCAAATGGATAGCACACCGCATCCATTTCTATTACAAGCAAGATGGGGAAACCTCCTAAGGGGGTCAGGACTCGCTGTACCAGAGCCGCCTCCACTTCTGCAGCTTCCCTCAGAGGAGTCCCTGCCAGGGACATCCTGGAAGCTGCTACCTGGACATCTGTTCACTCTTTCACCCAGCATTACCACCTGCCTATCTTCTCCAAATCCAGGGCACGCTTTGCCACTGCAATTTTGCAGGGCATCCTAACCAGCCCCTAGTCTCCTTGACTGCCTCCACCCATTTCCTCAGCTTTGGGAATCAACACAAATGTGATGACTGCAACAGTGATACACGAAGAACATTGTACACTTACCATAAATGTAGGTGTTCAAGTGTATTCTCTTTTGCAGTCATGGTTTCTCTCCCTCCATCCCCCTCTTCTTTCACTCTCCTTACAAGGAACTTTTTGGTGTTTAATTTCTACTGGTGGGTTCTTCCACCGTATCCTGCCTCCCACTTGGGGGTTCCTGACAGGGCAAGAAAAACTGATGTAATGGCATCGGCTGCTTTACTTTATACTACTGATGACCTGCCGGCAGTGCTGAAGCGACAGCAACCGATGCAGAAATATTAAGCCTCTGGTATTTGGCCCGGCCGAGAGCTACCCTGGCTGGGATAACCCAAATGTGGTGACTGCAACAGTGAATACACTCTAACATCTACATTTTTGGTAAGTGTACACAACTGTACTTTCTATACAAATCCAAAAATAGAAAAGGATCAAAATTGGGGCCAATTTTAAATATTCTAATTCTGGTAAAGTTAGAAGAGGTTTTCCATCAGTGTGCAATTTCTGGACAAGAGGTATGGAAGATGACATTATTGACTAATACTTTGGTTTACCATAAAATCAAATGTTTTACAAGGATTAGGCCAATGATATGAAGCAAAATCATGGATGTTCTGCGTAATTCGAGACAGCTGAGAGGTAAAGCTGGCAAAAACTAAGTGCTTCTCTGGTTGAAGGTAAAACAGCTTTTAAAGCTGTTAACTGAAGTGTGGCAAAATTAGTTCTAACAGTGTTTAATATCCCTTCAGAAAGTTCTGCTGCTATGACCAAAAAAAAAAAGTGCTGCTCTTCTTTCCAAGACAGTTTTGTGTAGTTTTAGTCCCTAGATCTCAACAGTGCTTTAGGGGGTACCCTTAGTTTTGTTAAGCATCCCCAGGCCCTTTAGGATAGTGTCTCACAGTAAGGAAGCATTATCTTTTTCACTATTTTGGAGTGTAATTGCTGTGTTCAGTAGTCTGCAAGCATACTTAGGTACTGTATTTTACTCGTAATTTGCCTTTGATTTGATTTAGTGGTTGAGAAATGGTTGAGAAGGGTTTGCTGAGGGGACCCACAGATGAAAATATATTGTAACTGTCTGAGAAAATGACTAAAATATACATTTTTGTGGAAAACACTACTAGTTTTCTATGCTTGGAATTTGTGTGAGAATGTGCAGATCTGTTCACTTGTGAATTATGCCCAAATTACACACTGACATTATTTTTCTGTTTGTAATAGAATTTGGTTGATCTTGCTGGAAGTGAAAGAGCTAGCCAAACAGGAGCTGAAGGTAAGTTTCACCTGATGATTTGTGTGTGTGTGTGTCTTTACTTGCTATGTTAGTATGTGGAGTGGATCCTTTAGGCGAAGTTCATGGTACTGATTTAGCAAAGTAAAAATGCTGACATTGTATCACTTAACTAAATGAAATAATCCTGTTTTTTTGGCCATAAAAACAAAAGCATTTAAGTCTGAAATAAAACTTGCTAGCTTAGCTGAAAATCTGAGCACTTAAGTCAAAGCTGGTGAAGGTTACCAAGTTTGCAGCTTGTTATGGAGTGTTAGTGCTTTGCTAAAAAAAAAAAAAAAAAACGCCAGACTGCAGCACAGCTTTGTGCAAGGGCATTTGTACCATGTTATAACATTTAGTGCTAGTTGTGCTGAAACTGTGTGGTGAAATCCTTGGAGTATTTGTACACTTGACAGTGCTCTGGTCTTTATACTTAAATGTACCTGCATAAGTCATTTTCAACAGCTGTTACAGTTTTCTTAGAATTATTTTATCCTCTTAATGCGTCTTGCAGCTGAGCTCCATTTTCATGTAATGTCCCAGTACTATTTTCTAGGACTGGGATTATGTCCGTGGAAGATTGTGACGGGGAGACTGGATCAGAGCAGATCTCAGCTTCTTTTGCTGATTATCTTCGTATTTCACTGTTGTAGTCATCACAAATGGGTTATCTGCCTGCAGGTAGCCCTCAGCCGGCCTGAATACCAGAGTCTTGGGATTTCTGCGTCGGACGCTGTCGCTTCCATGACTTCAGGTCGGCAGGGGTATAAAACATGCAGCAGACGCCATTATATCAGTCTTTCTTGCTGTGCGGTGCCCGAAGCAGAAGCAGTTCAAGTGCCGTTTGGCCGACTCCTGAAATTTTTTTGTTCTGGTTTCAGATCTGAAGTCTTCTAAAAGATAAGTACCCCGGTGGGGATCCTTTTTTCTTGCTCTAACCGATGTCAGAAAAAAATAATTGTCTTGCCTGTGGAAAGCAAATTACCTCATAGAGATTTTCATTCTTACTGTGTCACCTGTCTAGGCCCAGACCACGACGTTCCCCGCTGCCGGTTTTGTGCTTTGTTCAAAGCCCGAGCTATTTGTCGTCGGGCAATTTTTGTAGCTAAATTCTTTCGCTCTTGATCGCCATACTCCAAAATGGCTTCGATAAGCCATCCAACTTCTGATCTTCCGAAAAAACATAAGGATAAATGCAGACACAGACCGCATAGGTCCAAAACTGCAGATGATGCTACCGTTAAGCTAGTTGCCAGTCTGCCGGTACTCAGTGAGGCGCTTTTGCACAAATTGATACCCACATATACAGATTTGCAGGCCTTTACTGAGAACCATTTGGAGTCCTGTATGCTGCGAGATGCTTCTTCGACTATGGAACCTGCGAATGTCTCTTCCTTGGATAGGTCTGGAGCCGCTGTGCAGGCACCGGTTTCTGAGGGTGTATTCAGATTTTCATGTTAAACAGACTACTTCGTTTCAAGCAAAAACTGAATTTCTCAGGCCTAAAGTGCTCACTACGCCTAGGAAACCAACCAAAGCGCATTCTCAGGCCCACATGCCACAAAAATAAATGATTAGCATGGTTGAAGACCTTATTACCTTAATTAGGGGAGGCCAGCTTTCCCTTTCAGAGATACCTAGAACTGATTTTCTTTTTGATTCTTCTGATCAGGAATCTTATATCTCTGTTCCTTCTGACTACCAGGACATTCCCTTGTCCCACCTATGAGGATTCTGATGCAGAGGATTCCATTCCCTCTGCTTTCCCTGCAGTAGATTTTTCTTTTGGTGAAACCCTGCCAAAACTTGCCAGATCATGTCAAGGCAAAATTACTGGATGCACCCTTAAACCAAGAGCGCCTGTTTGGTAATAAAGCAGATGTCCTCAAAAGGATGGAGGAGAAAGATAAATCTATGCAAACTGTTAAAGATTTCTTACAGGTACAGCCACCTAGATTCGGTAGGCATTGGCCTTCAAAGAACTGGTCTTTTCCAGCCCGTCCAGGCCTTCAGTCCAAACCCAGGGGCAGTAGACCACCAAGACTTCAGTCTCAGGTTTTGCACAGATCTAAGCAGTGGGGTGCTCCCACGTCCAAAACAGGTAGTAGTAAGCCACCCCCTTATGGTAAAATTGCACAATGACTTATCCTTAACTCTTGCAAGCCTTGACCAAGTACTTGCACCTTTAGGAGGAAACTTGCCCTGCATGCAAAAAACTGGGAATACATTACCCGAGACAAATGGGTTTTAAGCATAGTTTCCCTAGGATACAGATTCCACTTCCACTCGCTTCCAACCCTAAGTGGATGGCCATACCTCCCGCCAAACCAGTGGGCGGAGGCCCAAAAGCAAGTACTTTCTCTCCTCAGCATCAAGGCTATTCATCCTGTTCCAACAGAACAAAGGGGACAAGGCTTTTATTCCAGACTGTTTCTGGTTCCCAGAAAAGAAAACTCCTGGCGTCCTATCCTGGATCTGTCTAACTCTCAAACAGCTTCTTTCTATGCTAGCCAAGGATTCCTGGCTTGCAACCCTAGACTTAAAGAAGATTATCTCCACATCCCCATAAGGGAATCTTGCAGGAAATACCTACGCTTCAGAGTAGGCTTCGATGCATTGTTAGGCCAAAGGGAAGTGCAGAGAACTATCTGCTGCACTCAGGGTAATTCACAAAGTGCCTAGTTCCAGCCATTGCATTTTGCAGGCAGATAAGTATTCAGATTTTACCCATACTTGGACGATTCCCTCATTCAAGCGGAAAGTTAGGACTTGCTATTACAGCACCTGGCATTTGTAATGAGACTTCTAACTTCAGTGAGGTACACCATCAACGAAAAGAAATCGCAGCTAGTACCCTGCCGACAGATTGTATTCCTGGGAGCAAGCCTGAACACAACTTCCCAGATGGCATTCCTCACTCTCAAGAAACAAATTTGATAAACTACTTCAATCTACTGGCCACCAAAACCCAGCTCTCTGTAAGAAAAATACTGCAAGCCTTAGGGTTCATGGCCTCTTGCATTCTGTTAATTCCATATGCAAGACTGCATATGAGGACATTTCAGTGGTACCTAAAAAGTCTATGATGTCAACATTCTCAGGACCTGGAAACTATGATTCCTATCATTCCCTGTCTAAGCACAGAGTTCCTTTGGTGGGTAGAGGCCTGCAACCACAAGAAGGGGCTCTTTCACTCTACCCCCTGCCGCCCAGACCCTAACAGATGCATCAAACTATGCATGGGGGGCTCATATGGCAGAGCAGTGCATTCAGGGCAAATGGAACCCAAAGTAGATGCATCTGCATATCAATAAGAAAAATGTTATTTGTACAGACAGCCTTCAAAGGCCTTATTCTTCCAGGACAACTATTGGTAAAGACGGACAACACCACAGTTATGTGGTGCATAAAAAAGCAGGGGGGAACCCATTCCTACCTACTCTGCAGACTAGCCATGGCTCTGTGAAACACAGCCTTGAACAAACAAGTACACCTACAAGCTCAGTTACTGCCAGGCAAACTAAATTCACTGGCAGACTGCTTTAAGCAGAAATCTCATGGACCCTCATGAGTGAAAACTGGAACCCAAAATATTCAAGCTTTTGAGGAACAGGTGGGGGGACACTAGAGGTAGACTTGATTGCTTCCCCTCAGAACTATCAGTTGAACAAATACTGCACCAGAACTCCCCACAGCCAAACTTGGAAAGTGGATGTCCTGTCCTTTACCTGGGAAAGCCTCTCAGTCTATGCCTTTCCCCCTCTGCCTCTCCTTTCGAAGGTTCTACTAAAGATCAAACCGGGGAAGCCAAGGACAATCCTGATTGCACCAGACTGGCCACGCCAGCACTGGTACCATCTTTTTCTCAGTCTGACAGTGATACAACCATGGCACCTGCCTCAGACTCCCTCACTGCTATCTCAGCAGGCCAGATTCTGCACTCTCAGCTGCAGACCCTGAACCTTGCAGCCTGCCTAATCCCCTGAACTCATCACCAGCAACCCTCAGTAAGCAGGTGCTGGATGTCATTTTTGAGGCAAGGAAGGCTAGTTCTAGAAAATCCTATTCAGAAAAGTGGAAAAGATACTGTTCCTGGAGCCATTCTCAGGGGATGGACACAGCTGTGCCCAGCTTACCTCATATACTAGACTACTTAACAGAAATGCTCCACAAGATGTCCTTCAAGAATGCAACTGCAGTCCTGACATATGGGTTGTCCTGCCTCAGGCAGCCCTTCAGTCGGCCGGATTCCAAAGTCTGGGTCCGGCGTCGACTGATGTCGCCTTCTCCCCGACGTCAGAGCGGCTGGGGTATAAAGGCATCAGCCGACGCCATCTTCTCCAGTCTTTCTTGCCACGCGGTGCCCGAAGCAGAAGCAGTTCGCAAGTGCCGGTCGGTCAGCTTCTGTGTTTTCAGTTACCGAAGTCATCTAAAAAGCTAAGTACCCCGTTGGGGAACATTTTTTCTTGCCTCAGCCGATGTCAGAACAAATTGAGAAAGTTAATAATTGTTTGTCTTGTGGTAAACAAATACCTCATAAGGACTTCCATTCTTACTGCCTCCCCTGCCTGGGCCCAGACCACGACGTCTCGGCCTGTGCTGCCTGTGCTTGCTTTAATAAGCGCACTCTCAGGCGCCGGGCAGAATTTGCCGAAAACTTTTTTGGCGAATCCTACGCTTACATCATGCTGTTGGAACAACCGACAGCACAAACTACCAAAAAAACGTAAGGACCGGGACCGACACCCTCGGCCCGCGTCTTCCACCGATACTACTCCTAAGCCCTCCGCGAGTGCTTCGGTCCCTTCGGAAGCAATTATTCAACCACTCCAGGCCGATGACACTGCATTAACACGTTCTTCGGTCTCGGAGACTACACCGGTGCCGGTTGTTGATTTCCCTCCAGAAACCGAAGTTCTCGATTTACCCGACACCATTCCTGTTGACAAGGTTACCCCTGCACGTGGAGCAGCTAGGCCTCCTGTATCCATGTCCATCAAGGCCTTTGCACGTGCTAAGGCCGCCAGCCAGGCCAAGGCCCATCCTAAGCCTACCTCACAAGCCCCTTCTTCTGATAGACAGATCATGTTTCTTGCTGCAGATCTAATCTCTCATCAGGGGGTCTCAGCCCCATCCAGACAGAGGTTCTCAGCCACCTGCAGAAAAAAGGCCTAGAACTGAGCAGGCCGACAACCTCTCTTCAGATGAAGCCTCTGGGGTTTCAGAGCATTCAGATACCCAAGAAGAATCCTTCCAAGCCTATGAAGACTCTGATGCTGAGGAATCAATTCCCTCTGCCTCTCCTCCGGAGGATTTTTCTTTAGGTGAAGTCCTCCACTCCATGAGGGAACATTTTAAGTGGCAGGGTTAGGAATTCTCTGATTCTAGGAAAAGGCTCCGTACCTTCCTCAAGTTGCCCCAGCACAGGCCTTTGGCTATACCTCCAGTTTTGGATGTCCTGGATGATGTATTCTCAGACTCCAGTGCTTCTCCTGATTCTGTCCCTCCTGCCCCTGTAAGGCCAGACAGATATTACAGGGTCCCTGACACTCACAAGCATTTCTTTAAGGCCCAATCTGTGGATCTAGAAACTATTTCACAGGGCCCCAAAGGAGTGGCTTCTTCCTCTGCCAAAAATCCACTACCAGCTGACCGGGAAGCAAGGTCCCTGGAGAGATGGGGTAAAAAAGTTTATACCTCTACCACCCTTGCCATAAGGTCACTTAACTGCCTTTTTCATATGTTTAAGTACCAGGATTATTTACTGGATGATTTGCATAAAAAGCTAGCCTCTCCTGAGCCTATAGATAGAAAGGCATTGCAGGATTTGGTTCATAATTCTCAGCAGGTTAGCAACTATTTTCTTCAGTGTGGTTATGATGCATTGGAGGCTTCATGTAGGGCAGCTATGACAGGGGCTGTTATCCGTAGACATGCTTGGTTGAAAGAACAGCCACTGCCGGATCATGTTAAAGTAAAGCTCCTGGACGCACCTCTGGATAAACAGAAGCTTTTTGGTGCTAATGCTCAGGATGTGTTGAAGTCTATTGAGGAGAAGGCAAAATCAGTACAGACAGTAAAAGATTTTCTCCAGGTTCAGCCACCCAGATTCAGCAGGAAATGGCCTTCAAAGAATTGGTCCTTTCCAGACTCAGACAAGTATCAAAGGGGAAAGAACAGGCGTGCACGAGGTAGAGGGCAATACCGAGGCTCCTACAGGGGCCGCCAGTGGCAACCTCAAAATCAAAAAAGTGGCACAGGTACTTCACCTGCACCACAGGGACAATCACAATGACTTACCTATCACTCCGCCTACCAAGGCTCAAAGAGAAGCACCTTTAGGCGGAAAATTATCTCTATTCTCAAGAAACTGGCACATTATAACAAAGGACAATTGGATTCTGGACATAATAGACAGAGGTTACAAGTTCCACTTCCATACTTTACCAACAGGACAAGGCATGCCAAACCTGCCACAAAATCAAAGGGCAGAGGCACTCAGAGAAGTCTCAAAGCTGTTACAAATAAAAGCAATAGAGAAGGTTCCTCCTCAGGAACAAGGCAAGGGATTTTACTCAAGACTGTTCCTTGTTCCAAGAAAAGAAAAGCAATGGAGGCCTATTTTGAACTTGTCCGTACTAAATACTTTTCTCATGGTGCCAAAATTCAAGATGCTGACATTACAGCAACTTCTTCCCATGTTGGGCAAGGGGTCTTGGCTGGTTACTCTGGACCTCAAGGAGGCATACCTATATGTCCCTATCAGGCACAGTTGCAGAAGATACCTCAGATTTCTTGCAGGAACAGAGCATTATCAATTCTCAGCATTGCCGTTTGGCTTATCTACTGCGCCCAGAGTATTCACGAAATGCCTGGCATCAGTAGTGGCACATTGCAAACTCCAGGGGATTCAAATATACCCTTACCTGGACGACTGCCTCATACAAGCAGACAGCAAACAAACCTTGACAAAACACTTGGATTATGTCATTCATTTGCTACAGGCTTTGGGATACACAGTCAACATTCAAAAATCAAGACTACTGCCATCCCAAGAGATTATTTTTCTAGGAGCAAAGCTGAACACACCGCTACAAATGGCCTTTTTCACAGAGGAGAAACAAGAGCATTTGACAGACTACTTCAAAAGCCTAGCAAAACTAACCCACCTGACCGCAAGGAAGACCCGGCAGGCCCTGGGGTTCATGGCATCTTGCATTCTTCTAATCCCTCTGGCAAGACTACACATGAGAAAGCTGCAATGGTACCTCAAAAGCTTGTGGTTTCAACACAGCCACAACCTAGAACACATAATTCCTCTCATACCATGCCTGCAAAGGGAATTTTTATAGTGGGCTCAAGCAAGTCACTTAAACGAAGGCATGCCTTTCAACAAAGCTCCAACAAGTCAAACTATTACAACATGGATGGGTGAAGTCTGTTCCAGAGAATGGGTATTCTTTGAGAAATGTATCTGTCTGTCCTACATGCCCTATTTCTGTTGCAAGCAAAATATAGGTCTTTTTAATCTAGTAGTTCTGATGTTTATTTTGCGGATGTATAAAAGGTTCATCAAATCAGAGTCCAGGAATGCCTTGTTTGCCAAGCAAAGATCACGTCTCAGAAGTCTCTGTATGGTACCGAGTAAAGAGACAGGCATTTAAGTTGATCAGACTAGGACTTTGTGTTTGCTTCCTGTATCCTTTTTGTAAGTAACCTTTGTGGACATTCCAGCTGCTGCATGTTTTTGTCGGGTACATATACTGCAAGGGGCATTATACTCTGATGAGGGCCAAGTACAGTGTTATGTTTATCTCTGTGGACCTAGATGCCATGCTCTGCTCCTACATTGTGCAGCATTGGATTTTCTTACCTTGGACACATGTTGGTCAAAAGCTAGGTTACTATCTATGAGTTCCCAGATCCCTGACTGGTGAGTCAACCAAAAAGTACTATAATGCATGTCTTGGTGTTGAGTTTTAAGCCGTAGTTTTGGCATGAAGTATGTGTGTGCTAAACATTCCTGAAGGGTGTTCTCGTCTTGGGGGGGGGGGGGGGGTCATTGACTGCTTCCAGTGTGCAATAATCTGCAAACTTGATTAGAGGTCTTTGAAATTGCCTTTCACATCCAAGAAATAGGTGCTAGAAGATGTGTGGGCCTAGCACAGAGCCCTGGGGGCTTCTACTGGTTAAAGACTTTTCTTTTATGGTGGCCTCATCAATTCTAAATTCCAGTGTGCCAACTAGCTATCCAGTGTGTTATAAAGGAGTTTAGACCTAGTTCCGTAAGTTTGACGATACCCGAGTGGGGTATTGTATCAAATGCTTTATCCAGATGTAGGTGAGCATTATGCACTGGTTTCCTCTCATCTATTGATTTTAGTGCCTTTTTCAAAGAAGTCCAGCAGATTCAGTAAACATGACCTTCAGTTGATAAAGCCAAACTGGGACAGATCCAGTGTCTGTAGGTCTTTTGTGTTCTGGTTGGTAATTTCCATGATATGTCAGACCATGGCCAGAAAGCCCTACTTTTGTGAACAAGCTGACAAAATGCTTCCCCTTCTCACCTGGCAGCTTCAGCCTCCAAGTAGCAAGATGAGCAGTGTTTGGCTGGATTGTGATTAGGGCTCCATTTCTTTATGCCATGTAGACAGTTTCTTAAAATTTTTCTTTGCAGATGACTAAAGCTTAGTTGTGCATGGTAATCTGGATCACTGGAGTTGCTAGGATCTGTATCTACTCTTTTTTTTCTTTTTCCCTGGTGAGTTATCCTTGTGGATCAGAATTTACAAATAAAATCCTGTCTGATCATGGTTGGTCTATACTTGTCAGCAACATGATACAAAAGCTGCGATAGTATATTTGCAAACTTTTGCCTTACCTTATGGAGTCGTGCCCTTGAGTATTGAGTTGTGCACTTGAGTATTTCTTACTACTCAAAGTATGTACCCATGTGAAATTTATGCTTGGAACCCAGATAAGTGGGAATTTGGTGTGGAAGTTAAGGCTTTTTTTTTCCTCTTTATTAACTTCTTCCTGTAGTCATTGAAGTCCTTCAGTGTCCAGTGAATACTTGATTCTGAGGAATTCAGTTATACTTGCGGTGCTGCGTTGTTGCACCTGAAAAGAGGCACTGTTGCCTTTTAGACCAATTTGATTAGAAAATGAATAATATAAAGATTTTAAGAGAAAATGGTTTGGGAGATGGTTAATGGAGAAAAATGTGTGTCCATGAGAGAAAGTTGGGAAAATGCTAGAGGTTGAGTAAGCTGCGAGTTGCCTGCCTCTTGCTCATATTGTTACATACTATATGATGATTTTCTTGAATGCTGGACAGTTAGCCTTCAACTTTTGTCAACTTGGTTGTGTCACATATCCTTGGATTGTTCTCATTAAACCATTGTAGTGCTGCACCAAGTATCAGCATGGTCTTGACATTGGCATTCATCCCGTCTTCGTGTCTGCTTTATCCTTATTCTTAACTTGTAGTTGAAGTTGACTATTTCATTGGAAACCTACAACCTCCGTGCATGTGGCTAATGTTTGTTGATTGCTACCAAACAGGACAATATCTCTTTTTGGCCAGTATCGTCTGAATTTTTTCATATTGCTCACTACTGTACTAGTAGTATTTACTGCATGTGACAATTAACCAAAAGTGGAAATCATCCAACATGCCCAACTCTCAGATTTTGACATCATGACCATCTCTTCATTGTAGGGATGCTGGCATGCTTCCAGGATAAAAAGGCAGTCAGACCATGCAGTTTTCTCTTACAGGCATATGCTGTATATCTGTGAATTTTGTGGTCTTTTGTCCCAGAGCTCTATATTCCTAAATGTCCCATTTGAGAAACCTTTGAAATTGTTTTTGCTGATGAGCTATTCTCTGAGTTCTGTGCCATTTCCTGGGGCATACGTTACCCAGATTTATAAAGCCATTGCAAATGCAGGTGTTTTGTACAAACAACTGAATTCCAAGGTACCTTTTTTGTCTTGGAGAGTCCTATTTTGTTGTAAACTGCCAAAGTTTTATAGGTTTCAAAAGGAAATGAGAAGCTTCCACAGAAGAAAATGTCTGTTACTCTGGCTTTGACCTCAATAGGACCAGCCTTCAATTATGCTGACAAATATAAAGCCACATATAATGTGCCACAAGGAACTAAGCAAAAACTTGCACCAAGAAGAAACCCAGTCCCTCCATGTGAGCAAACCCAAATTAGATAGAACTCGAGATGTAGTTTAAGCCCTGGTGTCTGTTTTTTTTTCTGCTATTCTATGTCTAAACCTTGTGGAGTTGGACTTTTCGGTAGTTGTTAGTATCCTCTGACGGTTTCATGTAAAAGGAGTGCCTGTCCTGCAGACAGCTGTAACAAAAAAAGTGATGCTAATAACCATATTGTGATTAAGGCTATAGCTGGGAAGATGTACTTTTCTGACTTGGTTCACCAAAGCCACCCTATGAGCAAATCAATCAGTTGCATCTGTCTTTCTGGACTGTATAGTGTATGAATCAGTTATCCCTTGCTATTCTATTTTCCATCAGAAATGGGAGCGGCCTTAGATCAACCAGTGCCCTAGGCAAAAGGGCTCCATGGCACACCCTCCCACACCACCCGGTGCCCCCATCCAGATCTACCTACATCAAATAAATACTGGAAAAGCGCCACTGCTAGAGTGGCGCCCTAGGCAGCCACCTAGTTGGCCTATGCCTAAGGCCGGCTATGATCAGAAACTTAACTGTTTTGTAAAGTGCACATCTGCTCTTATGCAGTTTCACAGGTGCTTATATCTAATATCGGTTATTTCTATTTCATGGCAAGGTATGTCTGCAGAATTCTGAAAAAGCTGGCAGAGCTGATTTTGCTGTAGCAGAAATTTCATATTAGTTTTCCATTTCTGTTACATTGCACAGCTGTCTTCTTAGGAATTGACTTCCTCTTGGGAAGAGGAGGAAGTCTTGGATTTAAGCTATACCTTCCTTATGCCATCTCTCTTTGGCTATGACTCTTAGTGTGTGCCATCATGCTTTGTGAGGATGTCTCATGGGGGACTGTCAATCTCAATGAGGATAAATTTCAAATGAAGATGTAAGCGGTGAATGTTTGAGAGCAAGTGATACCTGAACCTGCCAGCCTTCAAAGAACAAAAAAGTGATTTATCCCCCTCCCAGTATTTGAGACCATTGTGGTTAATTTTATGGAAACATCCTGGACCCATATTCCTATCTCCCTCAATCCCCAAAACATCTGACAGGTTTTACTGGGGCTTATATAGAGTTTGCTAGTTTTAATGCACATAAAATAAGCCTCTGGTGGATCTGGCTGTAGTCTCCTTAATGCTGCCAAGGAATCCAAATTGTTTGCCTGCTCCAGTGTATGTCTCTAGCAAAAGGAAAAGTCTAGTATCTGCCTGGTTTTGGAGAGTTTCCACATTTTGCAACCTGCAGTTTTAAGGCTGTTAGCAGCCAGATCCACAAGACTGTATACATCAAGGAGAAATCTAGAGGCAAAGAGAGGATTTGCCTTCAAAGGTCCTTTGTTAAGCCCTGAATTTGTAGCTAGTAAACACTTGCCAGTTCCATTCGTAATGTGGGCAGACACATAATTAAATGTAGATTTGGTGCGGTCAGTGCTGCATCAAGGACAGCAGCAAATGTCGGTCATTGAGACCTGGTGAAGAATACAATCCGTGCAAGAAAAGGTTAAAAGGCAGCACCTGAATATGGCGCTAGATATAATCTAATTTTTACTCGTCCTATCCAAGATGCATTAAAGAAGCTAGTAAAGAAAGGGAAAACGATTCAAACAGCCAGCAGATGTTCTTCGTGTTTCACTGTTGCAGTCCTAACATATGGGTTATGAAGCTCCCGGTAGCCCTCAGTTGGTCCGAATACCAGAGTCCTCTGTATATGACGTCGGCTGCCGTCAGTTGTAAAACTGATGTCAGGATCTTGGGTATAAAGGGAGGCAGCTGATGCCATTTCCTCAGTCTTTCTTGCCGCGGAGCAAGAAGCAGATGCAATTCGCACTAAAGCCGGTCAGCCGTTTGCCTTCTTTTTGCATACCGACTACCAAGTTGAAGACGCCCTCAGAAAAGTGCCCCGTTGGGGACCCTCTTCTTGCTTTAGCGAATGTCAGATAAAGTCAATAACGGTCTTGCCTGTGAAAAACTGATTCCGCACCGTGATTTTCATTGTTATTGTATAACTTGTTTGGGCCTTGAGCATGACGACCCTAATTGCGATCTCTGTGCTTCCTTTAACCCATGTACAATTCGCCATAGAGCTAAAATTTTGTATAAACATTTAGGAGTCTGGCCTAGGTTCGTCGATATGGCGTCTTCTGGTCTCCCAACTTCGGATATACCAAGAAAACGCAAGGACAAGGACCATGACAGGCCTAGGGTTAAATCTGCTGATGCACCGGTGAAATTGGTAGTCGGCTCAGCGGTAGTCAGGTGCTTTTGCAGCCCCTGCAGTCCACTGACCGTTAGCCGCAGGCGTCTGCCGAGATCTTTATGGAATCCTCCATGCTGCAGGCTGCTTTTTCGTCTTCTGACCCTCCACCTGGCAATGCCTCAGATGGGTCCGGAGCCGCTTTGCAGGCACCGGTTTCTGATGCCTCTTCTGTTCGACATGAGACCAGACCCAGGCTGACTACCTTAAGTCAGACTTATGCAGTTGCTAGGCCTCCAGAGTCCCTCTGGATTACTAGCAAATCTTCCAGCCGCAAAACTACTCACAAACAGGCATCGGCCTCCTCTCCTGTGCCTTCGTCCCAGTTGGTAAAGATGGCTGGTGATCATCTTTCCCTGATTAGGCCCCCCCCCTTTCCTCCAAGAGGGCTAGGGAATTGTTTCCCGATGTTTTGTCTGTCTCAGATTCTGAGGTTTCCAGTATTTCTGCTGGTGAAGGCAATTCTCAACTTTTTTCTGGCTTTGAGGATTTTGATGCTGAGGACTCTATCCCTTCTGCCTCCCCTCCAGAAGATTTTTCCTTTGGGAATACTTTGAATACTCTTAGGGAGCACTTTAAATGGGAAAGTCAGGATTTTCCACAGTCAAAGAAAAGTATCAGGGAATTTTAGGATTTGCTACAGCATAAGCCTCTGGCTATACCTCCAGTTTTAGAAGTTGTAGATGATGTTTTCTTGGAAAATTCTTTAACTCCTAATTCTGTCCCTCCTGCCCACAGGAAACCTGATGGGTATTATAGGGTTCCAGATTCTCATCACTTTCGTTTTAGAAATCCTACTGCTGATCCTGAGATTTCTCAAGGCCCCAAGGGTGGTAAAGCTACTATTGCTAAAAACACTGCACCTTCTGATAAAGGAATCTATGGCCTTGGACAGGTGGGGTAAAAAAGTCTTCTGCAATTCTGGCCATTCGATTTGTGAATTGTCTTTTCCACATGCTTAAGTATCAGCAGCATACTCTGGAGGCTATTAAGGCTAAACTTGGGGATGCTCCTTCCATGTCTGAGAACAGGGAATTACAAGATTTACTTAATTCTGCCACTTTAGTTAACATTCACTCACTACATTGTGGTTTTGACACATTGGAGGCTTCCTGCAGAGCAGTAGTCACTGGTTCAGTTATTAGAAGGCATACGTGGCTTAGGGAGCAGCTTCTTTCTGAACCTGTTAAATTAAAATTGCTGGATGTTCTTCGCACAAAGGCAACCTTTTTGGTAACCAGGCTGAGGAGGTTCTAAAGAAGTTGGAGGATAAGGCGAAATCTATGCAAGTTGTAAAGGTTTTCCTTCCGTTTAAGCCTCCTCTGTTTAGTAGGCATTATCCTTCCAAGAATTTGTCTTTCCCTGATCCTGGCAAGAAGAGTCGCTCTAGATCTAGGGGTTTCAGATTTTCTAGAGGGCAGCGTTCTGACCTTCCAAGAGCTAAACAATGGCATCCTTCTGCTAAGTAGGGAAATTCTAAGCCAGCTTCCCAAAGCAAACATTCTCAATGACTGCGGTCTTCTTATGCCCATCTCTGTGGGCACAGGGTTTCCTTTGGGGGGGGGGGGGTTAGCCAGGTTCGCAGAGGTATGGTCTACCATCACAGAAGACAAATGGGTGCTCAATATAGTAAACCAAGATTGCAAGTTTTATTTTCACACCTTCCCTGTTTTTCAAGCATACCCAGACATACCCAGAACTCTCAAGGCAGAGGTAGAAAATCAAATTTCTTCTTTTCTGACTATGGGACTATAGAGCCAGTGCCTGCAAGTCAGGCAGGTCTAGGTTTTTATTCAAGACTTTTTCTGGTACCCAAAAAAGGGGGCACCTGGTGCCCTATTTTGGATCTGTCTATTCTAAACCCTTTTCTGGTGATTCCCAAATTCAGGATGCTCACTGTTCAACATTTACTGCCAATGCTGGGGAAGGACTTATGGCTGGTGACTTTGGATCTCAAGGAGGCTTATCTGCACATCACGGTAAGGGAAAGTTGCAGGCAGTTCCTTCGTTTCAGGGCTGGGGAGCAACACTTCCAATTCTCTGCATTGCCCTTTAGCTTATCTACTGCTCCCAGGGTTTTCAGAGTGCCTGGCGATAGCCATTGCTTTTTGCAGGCAGAGAAACATTCAAATTTATCCTTACCTGCATGACTGTTTCATTCAAGCAAACTTCCCCAGAACAACTAAAAAAGGATTTGAACTTCGTGAAGAATATTCTCAACTCTTTGTGTTACACCCTCAACGAAAAGAAGTCAAAGTTAGTTCCTACAAAGGAGATTATTTTCCTGGGAGCTAGTCTGAATACAGCCACCCAGATGGTATTCCTGCTTCAAGAGAAACAAGTACATCTTTCTGCTTACTTCAAGAACTTGGCAAGCATGACCCAGCTCTCTGCAAGGCAATTCCTGCAAGCACTGGGGTTCATGGCTTCATGTATTCTGATGATACCATATGCAAGGCTGCATATGAGAACTTCAATGGTACCTCAAGAACCTTTGGTGTCAACACACACAGGACTTAGACTTGAATGTTTGTGTTTCACTGTTGCAGTCATCACATTTGGGTTATCTGCTTGAAGTAGCCCGCAGTCGGCCTGATTAACAAAGTCTTGGGTTTTTTATCGGTTGCTTTTTCTTCTTCTGAGACGTCAGGTTGTCAGGGGTATAAAACATGCAGCCGACATCATTACATCAGTCTTTCTTGCCGTGTGGTGCCCGAAGCAGTTTGCAAGTGCCGGTCTGCCGACTCCTTTTTGTTTTCGAGTTTCAGAACCAAAGTCTTCAGCTAAAAGCTAAGTACCTCGTTGGGGAAACTTTTTCTTGCTCTAAACCGATGTCAGTAAAAGTAAATTGCATTTCTTGTGGAAAGCAAATACCTCAAAGATTTTCATTCGTACTGTATTCCTTGCCTAGACCCTGACCGTGACTTCCTCACTCTCGGTTTTGTGCCTTATTTAAACCGCAAACTATCCGTCGTAGGTATATTTTCGCTTCTAAATACTTTGTTGCTCGGTTCAATTATTCTGGTATGTTTTCAGTAAGCCATCCGACTACCGACATTCCAAAAAAACACAAAGATCAAGACAGACAGGCCGTCTAGGTCCAAAGCTGCCGATGACACTTCTAAGCCAGTCGCCAGTTCGCCGGTACTCCGTGAGGGGCTTTCGCAGCCCCTGATACCCACTACTTCAGATTCGCAGGCCTCTACTGAGACCCATTCGGAGTCTGGTATGTTGTGAGATGCTTCAACTGTGGAACCTGCGGATGTCTCTACCTTGGATGGGTCCGGAGCCACTGTGCAGGCACCGGCTTTTGAGGGTGTATTCAGACCTATTGACTTGCACATTAAACCAATGCCATCTTCTTCTTCAAGGCCTAAAACTCGAACCATGCCTAGAAAACTGACGCCCAGACTGCATGGTTAGGCCTCTATGCCAAAAAAGCAAATGATAAGAATGGCTGAAGACCTTATTACTTAAATAAGGGGACGCCAACCTTCCCCCTCTAAGAGACCTAGGACTGAGTTTGCTTATGATACTTCTGACCAGGATTCTGAATTTTCTGTTTCCTCTGATGACCAGGATTTACCTTTATCTATCTATGAAGATTCTGATGCGGAGTACTCTATTCCCTCTGAATCCCCCCCAGAATATTTCTCTATTGGTGAAACCTTGCATACCTTCAGGGAGCATTTTCGTTGGTAAAGTCAAGATTTCTCTGATTCTAAAAAGAGAATTAGGGATTTCTTGTTCCTGCCCCAGTACAGGCCTTAGCCATACATCCTGTACTAGACATTGTTGATGATGCCTTTTTGGAATCTAGCTTGGCCCCTGACTCTTTCCCTCCTGCTCCCAGAAAACCTGATAGATATTACAGGGTCCCTGACCCTCACAAGTTCCTTTTCAAAAATCCTACTGTGGATCCTGAGACCATTTCACAGGGACCCAAGGGCATTAAAGCTACTACTGCGAGAAATCCTACCCCCTGTGATAGAGACTCCAGGGCGCTGGGTAGATAGGGTAAGAAGGTATACACTTTTGCAACTTTGACCATTAGGGCCTTAAACTGTCAGTTTCATATGTCAAAGCATCAGCAGCATATTACTGGATTGCTTAAACAGAAAATTATGTTAAGTCCCGATTGTGCTGAAAATAAAAATGTACAGGATTTACTGCATTCAGCTGAACAAGTTGGAAAATGTACTTTGCAATGTGGTTTTGATTCACTAGAGGCATCTTGCAGGGCTGCTGTAAGTGGGTCTGTACTTAGAAGGCATGCTTGGCTTAAAGAGCAATCACTGCCAGATTATGTTAAAGCAAAATTACTGGATGCTCCCTTCTTGTTTGGCAACAAGGCAGAAGTTCTTAAAAAGATGGAGGAAAAAGCTAAATCTATACAAACTGTTAAGAGTTCTTACAAGTGCAACCTCCAAGGTTTAGTAGGCATTGGCCTTCCAAGAATTGTTTTTTTCCTTCCTCTTCCAGACCTTCTCAGTCCAAACCCAGATCCAGCAGAACACCCAGGCTTCAGTCCCAGGGTACGCACAGGACTAAGCAGTGGGGGGCCTCCACTTTCAAATCTGGGAGTAATAAAACTCCCCCTATGGTAAACTGTCTCAATGACATCTTTTTAAAACTTCCAAGCACTTATCAACTGATCGCCCCTTTGGGGGGAAAGACTGCTCTTCATGCAAAGAACTGGGAACTCATTACCCAGGGCAAATGGATTTTAAATATAGTGTCCCAAGGATACAGATTTCACTTCCTCATGTTACCAGCACCAATCGGGTGGCCAAGATCTATCCCCAAATCAGTGGGCATAGGCCAAAAAGAGCAAGTACTCTCTCTTAAGCATAGGGGCTATTCATTTGGTACCAGAAGAGGAAACGGGACAAGGTTTCTACTAAAGACTTTTCCTGGTACCCAGAAAAGACAATTCATGGTGTCCTATCCTGGACCTGTCTACTCTAAACACCTTTTTGGGGATTCCAAAATTCAAGATGCTGACTCTTCACCAGTTGCTTCCTATGCCAAGCAAAGATGCCTGGTTGGCAACACTAGATTTAAAGGAAGCATACCTGCACATCCTAATCGGGGAATCTTGCAGAAGATACCTACGCTTCAAAGCAGGCTTACACGCACTAACAGTTCTCTGCACTGCCCTTTGGCTTATCTACTGCACCCAGGGTATTCACAAAGTGCCTAGCTATAGTCATTGCATTTTGCAGGCAAAGAAATATTCAAATATACCCATACCTAGACGATTGCATAATTCAAGCAGAAAGCCAGGACATACTTTGGAATCATCTGGCATTTGTACAAAGGGTACTAACTTGTCTGGGGTACACCATAAACGAAAAGAAATCACACCCGGTACCCAGTCAGCAAATTATATTCCTGGGAGCAAGCTTGAATTCAACTTCCCAGATGGCTTTCCTCACACCAGTGAAACAAATTCATTTGATAACCTACTTGAAACAAGTGGCCACAAAAACCCTGCTATCTGCAAGGCAAATACTACAAGCCTTGGGGTTCATGGCCTCCTGATTCTTCTTATTCCATATGCAAGACTGCATATGAGGAAACTACAATGGTATCTAAAAAGCCTATGGTGTCAACATTCTCAGGATCTAGAAGCAATGATTCCTATTATACCTTGCCTACGCCTAGATTTCCTTTAGTGGGCAGAGGTCTGCCACCAAAACAAGGGATTACCATTCACACTACCCCGTGCCGCCCACACCTTAACAACAGACTCCTCAGACTATGCATGGGGGGCTCACCTGGCAGGGAAGTGCATTCAGGGCAAATGGAACCCAAGTTAAATGAACCTGCATATCAGTCAAAAAGAGATGTTGGCTGTACAGAATGCTCTGACAGCCTTCAAGGACCACATTCTTCCTGGACAATTAATAGTAAAGACTGACAACACTACTGTTATGTGGTACATAAACAAGCAGGGGGGGGTACACATTCTTACCCCCTCTTCAGACTAGCCACGGCATTGTGAAACACAGCCTTTGAGCTACCAAGTGCATCTACAAGCTCAATTCCTGCCAGGAAAACTAAATACACTGGCAGACAGTCTAAGCAGAAACCTCATAGACCCACACGAGTGGAAACTGGAACCAAGGATTTTCAACATGTTGACAAGCAAATGGGGGATCCCAGATATAGACCTGTTTGCCTCCCCCCAGAACTATCAATTGGACAAATTTTGCACAAGGACTCCCCACAAACAAGCTTGGAAAGTGGATGCTGTTTCCTTCAGCTGGAAAAATCTATCAGTTTATGCCTTTCCTCCTCTGTCTCTGCTCTCCAAAGTACTACTAAAGATCAAACAAGACAAACCAAGGGCAATTTTGATTGCACCAGACTGGCCACGCCAACACTGGTGTACCCCCTGTTGCGCAGTGTGTCACTGTTGGCCCCATGGCACCTGCCTCAGACTCCTACCCTGTTGTCTCAGCGGGAGAACCAGATTCTGCACCCTCCGCTTCAAGCACTGACCCCTGGCAGTCTAGCTAATTTCTCATTCACCATCCCCCAGTAAACCAGTGATTGATATCATTTTAGAGACAAGGAGGTCTAGTACTAGGAAATCTTACGCTGAAATATGGAAAACATTCTGTGTCTGGAGCCAATCTCAAGGGATGAGCACAGCATTGCCCAATTTACCTCAGATTTTGCAATACTTAAGTGAGATGCTTCACAAGGGTCTGTCTTTCTCATCCAAAATTCATGCCTCGGCCATTTCAGCTCTTATAACACAGAATCTCCCCTCTTTTTTCATCCACTGCTCAAGCAATTCCTCAGAGGGGAGAGCTCCAACTCCAGCCTGGGACCTTAACTTTTTTTTTGGAGAAACTCACTCTTCCTCCTTTCGGGCCAGCTGCTACTACAGATTTAAAATTCCTTTCTTGAAAACAGCTTTCCTTTTAGCAATCACTTCAACAAGAAGGGTACATGAATTACAGGCCCTTATGGCTCCACGCCTTTCATCATCTTTCATGCGGACAGGGTGTCCCTCAGGGACCAATCCCTCTCTCATGCCCAAAGTGGTATCCAGTGTTGCCCTTAATCAGTCCATTCATCTGCCTACCTTCTTCCCTAATCCACAGAACAAAGGGGAACGGATACTGCACTCCTTAGATGTGCAGAGGCAACTTAGATTGTACTTGGACTGGACTAAACCTCAAAGGAAATCTGAACAACTGCTGGTGGCATTTGCTGCAAGGGCAAAGGGGAAGGCTATTTCAAAGCAAACCATTTTTAAATGGTTAGGCCATTGCATTCATTTCTGCTGTAAGACCCATAGAAAACCTACTCCACAGGGGATCAGACCCCATTCAACCAGGGTTGCATCTACCTCTACAGCCTTTCTCAGCGGCATTCCTACCAGGAACATCATAGAAGCTGCTACCTGGAGTTCTGTACATACTTTCACCAAGCATTACCATTTGCCAGTTTTCTCTAAATCCAAAGCTGGCTTTGCCACTGCAGTCTTGCAAGGCCTTATTGCTGGAATTAATGCTATCTAAATTCCTCCACCCATCCTTAGCTTTGGGAATCTACCCAAATGTAATGACTGCAACAGTGAAACACGAAGTACATAGTATAGTTGTGTACACTTACCATAAATGTAGATGTTCGAGTGTATTCACTGTTGCAGTCCTGGTTACCCTCCCTCCAGCCCCTTTACTACTTTTGGCTATACCTCTACTCTCCTTTACTATGCTTAAAAGCTTTTTGGTGCATTTGCTTTTTTGTTGGAGGTATATTGTATTTTTATAGATTTAATTGCTTCCCATTAGGGGGGCACCTGACATCTGGGGCAAGAAAAACTGATGTAATGGCGTTTGCTGCATGTTTTATACCCCTGACTACCTGACGTCACGGAAGAAGAGACAGCAACTGATGCAGGACCCAAGACTTCCTCAGGCCGACCCGAGGACCACTGCAAGCGGATAACCCAAATGTGATGACTGCAACAGTGAATACACTCAAACATCTACATTTATGGTAATTGTACGCAACTGTTCTTTCTTCCCCTAATTCCCTGTCTACAAATGGAGTTTCTCTGGTGGGCGACTGCCTGTTCTCAGAACAAGGGTCTGCCTTTCCGACCACCACCTGCCAGTCAGCCTGTCACCACAGAAGCCTCAGATTATGCATGGGGAGCACATCTGGAAGGCAGGGGCATACAGGGGACTTGGAGCACACAGCAGATTCATCTGCACATAAACTTAAAAGAATAGATGGCAGTGCAGCAGGCCTTGCTGGCTTTTAAGGACTTACTCTACCCTGAGACTCTTCTGATCAGTACAGACAATACCACAGTCATGTGGTACATCAAGAAGCGGGGGTGACTCAATCTTATCCCTTATGCAGACAAAGCATGAGGCTATGATCCTTGGCAGCTTCCATGGGCATACATCTGATAGCTCAATATCTTCCTGGAAGATTAAGCTCCTTGGCGGATCAGTTGAGCAGACAGGTTCTTGATCCTCACGAGTGGCAACTGAACAAGATCATTTTCCATCGCATCACTCAGCATTGGGGCACTCTATAAGTGGATCTTTTCTCCTGCCACACCAATCATCTCCTTCCAACCTTCTGCACCAGGAAGTTTCACGTCAAAGCCTGGAGAATGGATGCGTTGTCCTTCCCATGGACACAACTCTCAATTTTTGCCTTCCCTCCTCTGGCTCTTCTTCCCAAAGTGCTGTTAAAGATAAGGGACAAGAAACCAAAGGCTATTCTTATAGCACCAGATTGGTCCAGGCAGCATTGGTATCCCCTTCTTCTCAGCCTTTCCCAAGCTCAGCCTTGGCATCTTCCCCTGGTACCGGATCTGTTGGTTCAGGAGGGGGGAAAGTTTCTTCATCCTCATCTTCAAACACTGCATTTAACTGCCTGGCTAATGCTTTAAATCTTTCCCAGCAGGTGGTTGAAGTTCTTTATGAAGCCAGGAGGCCTAGCACCAGGAAATCATATGCAGATAAATGGAAGAGATTTTGCTCTTGGATGCAGGCTAAAGGAGAAGACTCTTCTCATCCTTCTTTTTCCATCATTCTTGAATACCTAGCAGGTTTGCTTAATGGGGGGGGGGGGGGCATTCCTTTTCTTCAAACAAAATTCATGCTTCAGCAATTTCTGCTCATTGTTCTTTTGAGCAACCCATTTTTTTTACACCGCTTGATGAAGCTGTTCCTGAGGGGAGCCAGCAATCTTAGACCTCCCAGAAGAGCCCCTACTCCTGCTTAGGATCTTAATTTTGTCCTGGAGAAAAGCTTACTCTTCCTCCCTTTAAACAAGCTGCCTCTGCAGATTTAAATTTTCTCTCCTAGAAGACTGCTTTTCTTTTGGCTATTACTTCTGCCAGAAGGGTTTCGGAGCTGTAACCCTTAATGGCAATAGAACCCTTCATTATTTTTCATGCAGATTGGGTTTCTCTGAGAACTAATCCCTCCTTTATGCCTAACGTGGTTTCCAGCCTGACCTTCAACCAATCTGTTCACTTGCCTACCTTTTTCAGTAATCCCCAGAATAAAGGGGAACGGATTCTGCACTCTCTTGATGTGCATAGAAATCTGAGATTTTACTTAAGCAGGACGGCACTTTTCCGTTATCAGGGCAACACTGTTAAAGCGGTTCCTTGAATGCTGAATCCAGTGTCAAGCCTTTTTTTTTTTTTTTTTTTTTTTTTTTTTAAATATTATCCATTTAAAAATTTCACACACTTCTGTTAAGATTAACATCAAGAAGAAAACAGGGTTCGCCAGTAAATTTGTAGCTGAGGAACCGATTTGAAAGTGTTTGCCTGATAACAGAATCATAATAGAAACAGTAAGACTGCTGTTACGGGTATTTCTCCATTGTAGGCAAATCATGCATACTATAAAACGTATTCAAAGTCCACATCAAAATCTTTACTTATACTTCCTTGGCATCTTGCATCTGTGACAAAGTTATTACAGTCATGACACAGTAAGCATTTTTTTTTTTTTTTTTTTTTTTTTTAAGCGTCAGCTACTGACGTAACAAGGCATCACTGAGCAGGGAAATGCGATATTTTTAGGAAGCACATATTTTTGATTATTTTACAAGGATTTTACTTTAGTAATTCAAGGGCCAAGCCTGATAAGTTTTGTGTTGGAAGCACTTCATGGCAAACATTTACATAGCTATTTGCCTGTCTTTGTAATAATTCACATGCCTGAAGGAGAACGGAAATCTGTCAGATTTACATATATTCAGCATGACTACGTCTTTTTACAGTTTCACCACAGGGACATGGTTGATAGTATGCAGTAATTGTGGTGTACATATCACCATGTAATGACTGTGGAAGAAATAAATATAGGACCGTTGCCTTAATTTGATGTTTTGGTTTATTTTATACTTTCCTCCTTTCTAACTTATCGGGTCAAACTTTAACACGATCGTTCAGCTGTAATGTAGTACCTTAACATCTCTGTCAAGCCGATGTGTGTAAAAGTCATAATTAAAAGTTATTTACTACTAATTAATTAATTATTCAAAGTAATACTTTTCACTTTGACATGAGGTTACCGGACATGTTAGGTGACTGGATTACAGCTGAAAGATCGGATTAACAGTGTTGCCCCGATAACGGAAAAGTACCAGCAGGACTAAACCCTTTCGGAAGTCTGAGCAGTTGTTGGTTAGTTTTTCTCCTGGGGCTCAGGGTAAAGCTATTTCGAAACAAATCATCTCCAAATGGATTGCTCATTGTATTCACTTTTGTTACCTGAAGCATGGCAAGGTTCCCCCTCAGGGTGTTAGGACCCATTATACAGCCTCTACCTCTGCAGCTTTTCTGAGAGGTGTGCCTACTAAGGACAGTCTAGAAGCAGCTACTTGGTCTTCTGTCCATACCTTCACAAAGCATTACAATCTACCTTTGTTTTCGAAATCCAGGGCTGGTTTTGCCTCTACAGTTTTGCAAGACCTCCTTACCAACCCTTTATCTGTGATTCTTTCACCCCCCCCCCCTTTAGTTTTTTTCCTGGGCTTTGGGAATCGACTCATATTTTAGGACTATAACAGTGAAACATGAAGAACATAGTACAGTTGTGTGCACTTTACCCTAAGTGTAGATGTTCGAGTGTATTCACTGTTGCAGTCCTGGATGTTCATTGTGTTACCCTGCTGCAGTCATCACACTTGGGGGTTATCCTGTCGTCAGGCGATCCCACAGTTGGCTGGAATTCCAAAGTCTTGGTCCGACGTCGGTTGCTGTCACCTCATCCCTGACATCAGTGTGCCAGGGGTATATATTGCAACCGACGCCATTTTCTTCAGTCTTTCTTGCAGCGCGTTGCCCGAAGCAGAAGCAGTTCGCAAGTGCCGGTCGGCCGACTCCTGAGATTGTCGAATTCGAATTTCAGACCGAAGTCTTCTATAAAGCTAAGTACCCTGTTGGGGAAACTTTTCTTGCCACAGACCGATGTCAGAAAAAGTTAACAATTGCATTTCTTGTGGGAAACATATCTCATAAGGATTTTCATTCTTAATGCATACCTTGCCTAGGCCCTGATCACGACGTCACTTCTTGTCGGTTTTGTGCTAGGTTTAATAAGCGTACTATTAAAAGGAGATTTGATTTCGCACAACACTTTTTTGGTAGAAAATTTAACTATAACATGCCGTCGGAGCTATCGACTACCGGCGTGCACAAAAAACGCAGGGATAAGGACCGACAGCCCAAGCCTAAGCCAGATTCCGAGGCCTCAGTTGATCCGGTCTCCAGTACCCCGGTTCTCAGTGAGGCTCCGACGCAGCCCCTGACTACCGCAGATCTGGAACCCGAGACCGCTATGGATATTTTGACTGAATGTACTAGGCCTACGCAGCCTTCTACTTCAGGCCCTTCTGACGACTTAGCTTCTAAAGACGTCGGTGCTACAGAAACGCCATCGGTTTCTGAAGGCGTTTTCAAAGTCTGACTTCTTCTAAATCTAAAAAGACTGCACTTCAGTCTCCTGTTCAAGGCCCTATGCCTAAGAAACAGATGCTCAAAATGGCTGAAGATTTGATTTCTCTTATCAGGGGTTCACAGCCCCATCCTGACAAAAGGCCTAGACAAGAGGAAGACTCTGCTTCCTCTGAGCAACTGTCCATTTCTTCGGATTCCTCTGAGGACCAAGATTATTCCTACTCTCCTTATGAAGATTCTGATGCTGATGACTCTATTCCCTCAGCTTCTCCTCCTGAGGACTACTCCTTTGGGGAAACCTTACACACTATGAGGGGAACATTTTCACTGGGAAGGTCAGGACTACTCTGATTCCAAGAAAAGGCTCAGAGAGTTTCTCTTACTCCCCCAACACAGACCTCTAGCCATCCCACCTGTGTTGGACATTGTGGATGATGTCTATTTAGAATCCAGTTTCAACCCAGACTCTCTTCCTCCTGCTCCAGCTAAGCCTGACAGATACTACAGAGTACCTGATTCCCACAAATTTCTTTACAAAAGCCCAGTAGCTGACCCAGAGACTATCTCCCAGGGTTCCAAGGGGGCTAAGGCTTTTATGGCTAAAAACCCTAGTACCTTCTGAGAGGGATTCCAGAGCACTAGACAGGTGGGGGAAAAAGGTTTACACCTCAGCCACATTAGCTATGAGGGCACTAAATTGTCAGTTTCATATGCTTAAGTATCAGCAATTTCTAATCTCTCAGTTAAAGTAAAGGATAACCTCCCTACCTCGACAATCTGAATTGAAAGTAGTACAGGATTTGTTGCACGCCACTGAGCAGGTGGGCAAACATACCTTACAATGTGGGTTTGATTCTTTGGAGGCCTCCTGCAGAGCAGCTGTCACTGGATCGGTTATACGTAGGCATGCTTGGTTAAGGGAACAAACTCTGCCTGATCCTGTTAAAGCAAAACTACTAGATGCTCCCTTACAGCAGGATGTTCTTTTTGGAGTTAAAGCAGAAGAAGTTTTAAAGAAAATGGAAGATGAGGCAAAATCAATGCAGCCAGTTAAAGATTTCCTACAAGTACAACCCCCTCGCTTCAGTAGAAACTGGCCAACAAAAAATTGGTCCTTTCCAGCTGCTGACAGACCTCAGAGGGGGTAAATACAGGCGCCCAAGGGGCAGAGGACAACCACAAGCCCAGTATAAACCTCGCCAATGGGGCACTACAACACAGAAGGGAGGAGACAGGTCTCAACCTACCAGAAGGCAAACTCAATGACTTGCACCTCATCTGGCCAAGCAGTACTCTCTTGACAGCCCCCTTGGGGGAAAACTCACACTTTTTGCAGACAACTGGCACATGGTCACAAAGGACAAATGGGTCCTAGACATAATTTTACGAGGATACAGATTCCACTTTCACACCTTGCCAATAAAAAGAGGAATGCCAGACCTGCCACAAAATCAATGGGCAGAGGCACAAAAGCAAATTACAGCTCTCATAGACATGAGAGCCATTCAACTGGTATTTACTCGAGAGCAAGGCCAAGGATTTTACTCAAGGCTCTTTCTAGTACCCAGAAAGGACAATGCTTGGAGACCAATTCTGGACCTTTCAATTGTAAACACTTGCAAGTTCCCAAATTCAAGATGCTAACACTACAGCAGCTACTTCCCATGTTGGGCAAGGAAGCATGGCTAGTAACGTTGGAGCTCAAGGAGGCATACCTGCATGTCCCTATCAGACAAAGTTGCAGAAAATACCTCCGTTTCATTGCAGGTTCAACCCATTATCAATTCTCTGCACTGCCCTTTGGCTTATCTACTGCGCCCAGAGTTTTCACAAAATGCCTGGCACCAGTAATTGCATACTGCAGACAAAGAGGAATTCAAATCTATCCATACCTGGCCGACTGCCTCATCCAAGCAGAAAGCAAAGACATTGTCTTACATCATCTGGCCTTTGTGAAGCATCTACTAAATTGCCTGAGGTACACAGTCAACGAAAAGAAGTCAAAACTAGTGCCCTCACAAAAAATGACATTCCTGGGTGCCAGCTTGGATACAATGGCCCAGAAGGCTTATCTTAAGCCAGACAAGCAACTACAACTGACTCAGTATTCCAAGACAATGGTAACAAAGACCCAATTAACTGCAAGAAAAATTCTGCAGGCTTTGGGCTTCATGGCATCTTGCATACTAATAATACCATTTGCAAAACTGCATATGAGGAAATTACAGTGGTACCTAAAAAGCGTATGGTCTCAACACAGCCACAGCTTGGACACAATGATATCTCTCATTCCCTGCCTTCAACAGGAGTTTCTATGGTGGTCACAGGCATATCACCTCAACAAGGGTCAGCCTTTCACCTTGCCCCCAGCCAGGCAAACTATCACAACAGATGCTTCAGACTACGCCTGAGGGGCACACATGGCAGGGCGATGCATTCAAGGCCTATGGACTGCAGAACAAAGAAAACTGCACATAAATCAAAAAGAGATGCTAGCTGTACAGAAAGATCTGACAGCCTTCAAGGATCTACTACATCCAGGACAACTTGCAATAAAGATGGACAACACCACAGTAATGTGGTACATAAACAAACAAGGGGGCACACATTCCTACCCTCTTTGCAGGCAAGCAATGATCTTATGGAACACAGCTCTGGCCTACCAAGTCCAGTTACAAGCTCATTTCCTGCCAGGACAGAAGAACACATTGGCAGACGACCTAAGCAGAAACATCAAAGATCCCCACGAGTGGAAACTAGACCCACAAATATTTACAATGATAACTCAAAAATGGGGCCTTCCAAATATAGACCTGTTTGCCAGTCCTCAAAACTACCAACTGACAAAATTTTGTACAAGGATATTCCACCATCAAGCTTGGAAAGTGGACGCTCTCTCCTTCAGTTGGAAAAACCTGACAGCATATGCCTTTCCTCCATTACCTCTTCTCACAAAGGTTCTTTTGAAGGTCAAAAAGGAGAAACCACGACTGATTCTCATAGCCCCAGACTGGCCACGCCAGCACTGGTACACGCTATTGAAGAATATGGCTCACAGCCCACCATGGATATTGCCTCAAATACCCCATTTGCTCACGCAACAAAACAAACAGATTCTGCACAGCCAGCTCAAAACTTTAAATCTGGCTGCATGGCAAATCTACTAAACATCCAACCAGCTCCTCTTTCACAAGCAGTTCTGGATGTTACCCTGGAAGCCAGGAGGCCAAGCACCAGGAATGCTTACTCGGACAAATGGAAAAGGTTTTGTACCTGGAACCAAGCTAAAAGCCAAGACACAACTCAACCTCACATGCCTCACATTCTGCAGTATTTAGCTGAGATGTTGCACAAAGGACTTTCCTTTTCCTCAATTAAAGTCCATGCTTCAGCTATTTCAGCTCACTACGACACAAATCCACCTTTATTTTCAAATCCTCTTCTAAGGCAGTTCCTCAGAGTGGCAAAAAACACCACCTAGGAGAGCTCCTACACCAATATGGGACCTCAACTTTGTACTGGAAAAACTAACGTTACCTCCCTTTGAACCAGCTTTCTCTGCAGACCTTCAGTTCCTATCTTGGAAGACTGCCCTGCTCCTGGCAATAACTTCAGCTAGGAGAGTCTCAGAACTACAGGCACTAATGGCAGTGGAACATTTCCTCATTTTTCATCAAGACAGAGTTTCTCTACGAACTAATCCTTCCTTTATGCCTAAGGTGGTTTCCAGTGTAGCTTTAAATCAAACCATCCACCTACCCACCTTCTTCCCCAATCCACAGAACAAAGGTGAGAGACTCCTGTATTCCTTGGACATTCACAGGCAGCTTTGTTACTACTTGGATAAAACTAAGACTTTCAGAAAAACTGACCAGCTCTTTGTATCCTATGCTACTGCTTCTCAAGGAAGGGCTATATCCAAGCAAACCATTTCAAAATGGATAGGTCATTGCATACGGTTCTGTTATACCCATCATGGGAAACCAGTTCCTGCTACCATTAGATCCCACTCTACCAGGACAGCTACCTCTACAGCCTTTCTCCGGGGGGGGTTCCTACCAAGGAAATTTTAGAAGCTGCAACTTGGAGCTCTGTACACACCTTCACTAAACACGATCACTTGCCTCTAAGTCCAGGGCGGGCTTCGCCACTGCAGTTCTGCAGGGCCTTATTGACTCCTCTAACCCTCTGTGATACCTCCCCCCTACTTTAGCTTTGGGATTCTACCCAAGTGTGATGACTGCAGCAGGGTAACACGATGAACATAGTACAGTTTTGTACCTACCATAAATGTAGATGTTAGTGTTCACCCTGCTGCAGTCCAGGTTACCCTCCCTCCATCCCCTCTGATCTACTGGCTAAATGTCTGCTATGCCTTACTGATGTATTTGCTTATAGCTGAAGGGATTTTGTGTTTGTGCAGTGTTCACACCATTTGGTACTAATTCTGATCACCCTTTTGGGGGCACCTGACATCTGGGGCAAGAAAAACTGAAGAAAATGGCGTCGGTTGCACTATATATACCCCTGGCGCACTGACGTCGGGGATGAGGCGACAGCAACCGACATTGGACCAAGACTTTGGAATTCTGTCCGACTGCGGGGACCGCCTGATGACAGGATAACCCCCAAGTGTGATGACTGCAGCAGGGTGAACACTCGAACATCTACATTTATGGTAGGTACAAAACTGTACTTTTCCCACCCTCCATTCCCCCTTTTTTTTCTTAAGGTGCGGACTACATATTTTATTTTTTGGATGTCATGTTTCCAGGGTGTTTCCTTCCTGGCTAGCCTTCTTTCTGGGGCTCCTGACAGTTAAGGCAAGAAAAACTGAGGAAATGGCATCAGCTGCCTCCCTTTTTACCTGAAGTTCTGACATCAGTTTTACAACAGACGGCAGCTGATATCATATACCGTGGACTCTGGTATTCGGGCCGACTGAGGGCTACCGGGAGCCGGATAACCCATATGTTAGGACTGTAACAGTGAATACACTTTATGGTAAGTGTACACAGCTGTACTTTCTCTTTCTCTGCATATCTTCATCTGTATATGCTGCAAAAAGTATCAGTTTTACCGTCCTAATAGTGGAAGAAGCAAGCAAGGGGTGGGTTAAGAGTTGAAGGTTCATGGTATGCCCACCTCAATGGGTGGGGAGGATTGCTTGTACTCAAGGTTGAGGTTAGGATACACTGGGGTAGGTACAGTTTCCCTGGTGGAGATGAGAAACAACACCTCCCATGTTTTGTTTTGGTGGAGAACAGGGCTGGGTGAAGGGCTAAATCTTGAGCTGTACAATCTTTTTGGAAGGGATGGACACACAAAGTTTAACAAGGTTTGTGGAGAGTTGATTTTATTATTGAAAGGTACCTGATTTTCTAATTTAAGTACTGTACCTGTACTACAACATAGCAAAAAGTGGAAAAAAATATTTCTATGTTCCTCCAGGTGATCTTCTCTGGCTCCCGTAAGTTGGGATAGCAACCTGTTTACAAAGTCATATTATGAGAGTTTCAGTTGTGTGTTGAATCAGCTGGGGTATTATAGTTTTCAGCTTGTAAAGCTCAGCCAATTAATGAAGTTGCTGTCAGTGGGTTATCAGGTTTACTCCAGACTGTAAAACAGTTCAAAAGTTTATGACCCCAGGAAAGGGAAGGGATGCAAGTTTTCTTATTTGAGTGAATACCTTTTTATCAAATCCTTTCAATTGAATGTGCTATTAACTGGTCATGGAACATAATATCCACAGTAGCAAGTCCCGTGTAAACCCCGCCCACCATGCAACAATCGGTGAAAATTAACATTCATACCGATGACTGCATGAATATTCATCATCTACCCTTTTCATCAACATAGTGCGATCTTGGAGTTGGTATATTTAATATGGGGGGGGGGTGTTGGGGTGAAGTCCCCAACTTGGGGGGTATAGCCCCCCCCCCCCCGCAAAATCAAAGGAGAAAAAGAGCTTGCAATTTTTACGTTTTTTATTACCGAGGCTACACCCATTTTTGAGCATACCGGTTTGCCAGATAGTATAGTAATACAAGTGCAGGAAAATATTAAAAGTAATAGTGTAGTACTTTTTTAAATATTACATTTTTAAATATTATATTAATGTTTAAACGGTTTGTGTTACTGTTTTGCAATTGTTTAGTGATGTCACTGTGTTGAAGTTTTGTTAGGTGCCCAACTAAAATAGTTTGATCATATTTCATTTGATAAGTAAAGACTGGCAAATAGGACATTCGATTAAATGGGTTTGAAGAGGTATTCGCTTAATGAAGAGTTCAATTAAATGATATAGACCCGGAATAATTACTGTCTTTGTGCCGGAATAATTACTGTCTTTGTGCCTTAGGACCCATTGTAAACCTGGATTACAGTGATGGATTGAATGGAATCTATTAGCCCACAAATTAAGAGACAACCCCCCTTAGAATTTTAGTCTTGGTGAGTTTCCTTCCTGTGTCTAAAGATGGTGTTTTCCAGCTGTGGCTGTTGAGTGCAGTAGTTTTTCCTGTTCCTTGATATTATGTAATCGAAGGACATTGGATTTGTCTGAAGCCCCTACAACAAAATGTAAATTCATTTAACAGGCTTTGGTTAGTAATAAGGAAGGAAATGGCAGAATTTGGTTCCTCCTTGAACCGTTTGCTCCCTTAAAGGTGTACGAGTGTCATTTCTTATGGTAGATTTTCAACAGATCAACACTCTCCCTCTTATTTTCTCTTTCATAAAACGTTGCCTTGAGATGGCTTTCTGTAAACTTTGGAGAAACCAAGAGTTGCAGGTTTGTGCATGTCTGTTTTTAGAGAGCTGTGTTTCTGTCTCTTACTATCTACTTTTCCTCCATATAGTGTTACTTTGGGAGATGTACTGTGCTCCTAGTATTTAAATAGGGTAATAAGTAAGGGGTTGCACATCACTCTTTGTGCATGGAAGTATATGTCTTGATATTTGGGATAACTATTCACTGTTGGTGTACATCATAATGATTATACAAAAAATACAAAATACGTATGGAAGGCTGACATAGAAGATGGCAGAAAAATTGTGGTTAGCATTATGAAGTCCAGTATGTCCTGAGAGAAGTTACCCAATGACCATGCTAAAAAAGCACAACTTTAAACAGAATACTACCAAGTGCATTGCCTCTCTTTGCTTGCGAGAGGAGCTCCAGGCTCATTTTTGTGAGCACACTGCTGTCGGACTGTACTGGTACGTTAGACTTTTTAAAAGGGATACTTCATACACCCAAGCTTGAGACCCAAGTTGCTGTGTGTATGTGTTGGCAGTATTTCTACCTGTATGTGTATGCAGACATGTATAGGCATAAATATGCAACTTCTGCGACAGAACCATGTTTGAAATCACTATATGGTTTCCCATAGCATGCTGGTTTCCCATAGCATGCTGCAGTGTCCTCAGTACAAATGAAACAGCAATCCACAAACCAGCACCAGATAAAGCACTCCTTGTATTACATTTATAAATGATTTAAGGTTTTAAATTATACCAGGTGACTGAAATTAAAAAAGTAGCTTCACAACTGTATGAGGCTTTCTCAGAGTAATAAACATGAGATCACTCCCTAGGTTATGCATTACTGTATCACCTGATTATAGTGCAGCATAATTAAAATGTAATTTGCAGTCCATGGAGAGTGGTGATTATGCTCAAGTATCTGGAGGAAAAAACAAAGACAAACTAAGTGCTTCAGTAGAGCGAAGCCTGATCTTGACAAATGTTAAGCACCTCCTCAAGTGCTTTTCAGGTCAGATCTTGCACTACTTGTTAAGAAATAACAAGCAAGCTACAGTGGCAGAACTCAAAAAAAAGCTTTATTTCAGTATCTCCTGACGTGTTCATTTTGACGGCACTTGCGAAGCATTTCACTCTTTTCTTTCTTTCTTTAGTTTACTTTACAAAGTTCCATCACTACTCTCAGATTCTAACATATTCTGTATTCTTGACATGGATGCCAAGATTCACCTGTTGAATACACAGTGTAATTACGATTGGAGTCTTGCTCCTAATCTTCTGTATCATAGAATAAACATTCATTTTCTACATAATGAGAGCTGAACTAACAAATAATTCCATACTGTTCTTGGGGGGGGGGCATATCTTTGTCTCGACCTAGTTGACCATTAGCTGCCATCAGTTCCTCTCCTCGTCATCAGATCCACCAGCCCCACCTTAGACTCTCCTAGGCTATCTCCACCCATGTGCAAGGCTGGTGATTAGATAGAGGACTCTGCTTTTGCAACATCACAGTGCTACTGGGACATGTTTTCATTATATTTCCAGCCTCCATGTGTTTGCCCAGTAGCATTCCCTAGGGTGGGATATGCAGTTTGTATCGGTGCTGAACAGCACCTTCTTGTGGATCCCACCTGTCCTTTTGAAATGAACATTGTGATTTGACTTGTGCTGTTGAACATGCCTTTATTTAGGAGCCAGAACATCCATGCTGGATGCCGTTTTTTGGGTGTTCACAATAGACATCTGTTCCTCAAATTTTCTGTGTCCCTGCTGAATTCTGATGGACTTGACTTTGGTATTATTTTGGTATATGAATTTCAAGAGATTAAGTTAATGTGGGAGGGGCTGACTGCTGTCTTTGTTTAGGCCTGGCATCTGAGGACAGGATACCAGTATTATGGGTGGCCACCTCAGAAGCAGAGGAATAACCTCCCTAGCACTCCAGTTTTCCACTTTGGTGGTTCTTTCTCCTGAAGCCAACAATAGAAGACAGCACTCCTCCTTCCTGGAAATAATTTATTAATGTTCACAATTCACATACTGGTTTCGGCTGCATAAGCCTTCATCGGTGTCCTGATGAAAGTGCTTAAAGTTAATGTATAGACTGCCAGTCATGTAGTATATCCACGAAAATAGCAAAGCTTAACACTGAATGACCACAAATTACGGTTTTATCAAAAACCAGTCCCCACAAGTTCTTATAACGTAGTATGGTCCGCCCAAGATATGCCGTGGTCCTGTGTGAAAATACAGCTACTCCAAAACAATGCTGCTTCTAAAAACAGCATAAACCTTCAGCAAAAGCAGTTTTATTTATACGCAAATAAAGCAATAGCACATTATGCAAGTCCAGCAGTTGTTCAGTTTTATGAGTACCTAACAAATCTCACAGTATGCAGTCCTGTTTCATTAAGTGAACTCACCTCTTTCACAAGTTTGCTTATTTGGTAGTACATATATTCTCCAGGAAGGGCTAACAGCACTAAAAATAATCAAGCCACAAAAAAACAAGTTCTGTGCAGTCTTCTTATAAAATCCAACAACCAATAATACAAGACAGCACTCCTTTTTCTTGGAAGTAATTTATTGAGGTTCACAATTCACTTACCGGTTTCGACTGCATAAGTCTTCATCAGTGTTGACACACTGAAAGAGACTTCTGCTGTGAGCAGCCTTCGGTATCTTGTCAGAAAAAATGCATTTGCTCTATTAATTGAGAATATCCTCCAATCCCCATGAAAGGAAACTGGACCTATGTGTTTTTGATCTCTTGAGAAAGTTGTTCTCAGGATGAGAACTTTGCGTTACCAGATAAATAAATGTGCAGGATACCCTTGCAGATGAGCTTGGCTAGTAAATGTCTTTTTTTTTTCTGGATATGGTGTAATATTTGATGCATGCCTTCCCTCATGTTCCAGTTGACTCTCTAGTCTTGGTAAAAGGTTTATAGGTAAAATTAGGATAACTACCCTAGTGAGCCAGTTTAAGCCTAACCAATAACAGAGGTCAGAATAAAACCTGTACCTTTTGTCTGTGAAGTGAAGACCTTTAACTATTGTGTTTAGTCCCCACCCCCAAAGGGGGTGTGACCGATTTAAATGCTTGTAGCCATGTACAGTAGAGTCGATTATCCGAAATGTCAAATCTGATGTTAATCTTCATGTATTCTTTGACTCTTGGGGTTGGTTCTGTATCTTGAAATTGACTCAACCATTACACCAGCTTGCCCCCTCCAAAAACTCTCGAGCTAATCTTATACCCATAATGCTCCTCATAGCATTACCTCAGATCTTTGCTGTTTTCCAGTGCCAGACGCATTTATTTAAGTAGCTCTTGAGCAAGCTATTTCTCCATGATTGGCCCCTCGGTCTAGTGTATGCCTTTCCTCATTTTCCTCTCGTATCTCAGTTTCTAAAGAAAACCTACAGGTCGAAGAACAAAATAATTCTCATTGCTCAAGTCTGGTCTCGTCGGGTCTGGTTTCCCTTTCTTTGGCCTCACCTAATTTGGAAACCTTGGACACTGGACCTGGATCCAGACCTTTTGGCCCATCCGGATGAACAAATTCATCCAAATCTGCCCAATTTCAAGTTCACTGTATGGCTTCTCCACTTCTAGTGATTGCCAGGCATTCAACTCTTATTTCCACAGTTCAAAGAATTGTTCTAGCCTCCCAGAAACAGTCGACTAGAAGGTTATACATCAGTAAGTGGAAAAGGTTCTCAAATTGGGCTTTGCAGACGAATTTTTAATCGTTTTTCAACACCAGTCGATAAGATCTTGGAGTTCTTAACATTACTTTTTGAAGCAGGAGCATCTGCCTCGACCATTCGAGTGCATCTAGCTGCAATTCCAAATTTTCATAGTGGTTTGAATGACTCTGCTTTAATGTCCCATAAACTCTGCAAAGCCTTTCTCAAAGGAACTTTGATATTCAGAACTCCATATAAAGATCCCTCTGCCCGTTGGGGCTTGAATCTCGTACTTCAGTCAGTAATTAGTTCCCCGTTTGAACCTGCAGTGACTTGCGATCTGAAGTTTTTATCTTGGAAAATTTTATTGCTGATAGCTATTACTTCCGCATAAAGGATTTCTGAGATTCAGGCATTATCTTGCAAACCTCCATACCTTATTTTTCACAAATACAGGGTTTCTTTAAGAACATATCTATCCTTTCTACCTATGGTAGTGTCAGAAGCCAATGTCAGACTATTCAGTTCTGTCTTGTACCCCAATTTTTCTAACAAGGATGAATATTGTCTTCATTTACTAGATGTACGTAGACCATTGCAGTTTTACCTTTACAGAACAAAGAAAAGCAGGCCAGTTGGTTATTTCCTTTTCTTCTACTTCTATGGGCAAGTCTGTTTCTAAAGTTAGCTTATCACAATGGCTTAAAAACTAACTTTCATTTATAACAAGAAGAAGGTGCAATTTCTGGGACCTGTCAAAGCACATTCAACTAGAGCAGTAGCTGCTTCTGCAATTTTTCATTCCAGAGGTTCTGTTGATGACATTTTTGTAGCGGCTACCTGGGCTCTCCTCATACCTTTATTACTCATTACAAGCTAGAGCTGGTCTCTAAGGGGGGGGGGGGGGGGGGCAAGCGTCATTTGGTTCGATGGTGCTCAGGAATATTATTCCGTGAAACCTCCATGGATTTAGATAGCTGGGGACTCTGTCCCAAGAGTCAAGGATTAAGTGAAGATTGACAACGTTAAGTAAAGATGTTATGTCTTACCATAGCGTTTCATCTGTGTTATTGATCTTCACTTATCCTTGACATCCCCACCTTCCTTCCCCCTGCCCTTTGGTTTCTTGGTGCAACAGATCATTTCTGAAAAATTGATTCCTTCCTGTTAGAAATGCAGATTTGGTTTCTGGTCAGTTATTTCCAGTCTGTTACTCTTTTTATGCAAACTCGATCAGAGGTAATTCTGTGAGGATCATTATGGGTATAAGCTTAACTCGAGAGTTTTTGGAGGACGTGTGCTGGAGTAATGGCCGAGTCCGTTCTGAGATATGAAACCAAACCCAAGAGTCAAGGATAAGTGAAGGTCGACAGCACAGATGGAACATTATGGTAAGACATCATTTCTTTTTATTTGATGCAGTCTTCCAAAGTTGTCGGGTAGGAAAAATCCTAAAGTCTGAATATGTAAGTGGTATGTATTCTCTTGTGCATGTTTTTTAAACTTGTAGCTCACTCGTGTGTGAAAAATATTCTTTATTGTCCACTGGAATCGTTGAATAGTTGAAAAGTGTATTCCCTGTGTGCAGAAAAAACAAGATTTTAGAAGTTTTTTTTTAATCCAGTTCAGTTAGATGGTTGATTATGCGAGCTACCTTAGGTCCCAGTTAATTCAAATAATCGATTATGTACTGTAACTGCCCACAGAATGTTGAATTACCAGCATTATGTATGTTGAGTAAGACTGTCACTGATGTTGGACATAAGTATTTAAAATGGCAAGATCCAAATACCTGCTTGCACAGTCCACATTCTCCAGAAATGAGCATTAACCTCTGATGCTACAAAAGAAAATGGGTGAAGACACAGCCAATCAGATTTTAATAACATCTTCTGGTAACGGTGACCCTGATTTCCTCCTTCAAATGAAAGTAAGGGAGGAAGGAAAAAATAGGAGATGTACCTTCCAAGTTGTATCCTGGTGACAACACAGAAAGGCACCTTAGTACTCCAGTTTGAGCAACCTCTATTTGGTTGTCTGTAGCCCTAGGCTTTGCTAATTCACTGGGGGGTCACTGCCCACCAGATGTATTGGCCCTTCTTCAGTAGTGGTAAAAACCAGCAACAGGAAATTTTTACCTGTTCAAAGTGATTATTCCCTGCCTGAAGTGAATATTCTTATCAGAAAATCCCTCATATAGCAGATTTTGCTGACTGAGCTGTCTGCATAATGGAGGCATAGCATACACCTCTGTAAAAGTACACTCCTCTGCTATTAGTTTGCTTTCCTTTGCATCCTCTTTTTTTTTTTTTTTCTTTTTTTACCTTCCCTGTAGCCAAATTGATTTTTAAGGGGGTACTTCACCAGATATCTCAAGTGAAACAGGTGTCCATCATTAGGGTTTTCGCTTTGTTGTCAAAAAGTTAATCTGACATCTTGAGCCCAGTTAGTGACTGCACCCATTTGTCTTGGAAAATCCTCATTTTTGGCTATCAGTTCTGCATGCAGAATCTAAATTGTATGCACTCATGCAGTAGACAGTTATTAAGCCAGTGTTAAGGTCTATTTCCTCCTTTGTACCTGAAGTGGTCTTTGAAATAACTTTTTCTGGCTTGTCTCCCCTTTCTATGTGACATCTTACTGACATCTGCAGGAGGAGGCAAGCCTACCCTGGGCATGTCCAGAGTTTTGGATGTCAGACTTGATGGACTTATTCTTGTTTATTGCTAATTTTGTATTTGTAGTTGTATATGCATGTCTGTATAGTGTATCACTCTCACACAAACACACACAAGTGCATGTGTACAGTGTGTATGTTAGTATGGCTGTGTGTAATTTCTTAGTTTATGCTAGCTCTGTAAATGTTTTAGTGCTGACTGAGCTGTGGAGGGGTATGCCCACTGGTGATTCATTGCGCATTTTGACTATAAGAGTTCAAGTGAAGTATGACTAAATTACATGCAGACTTGGTGCAACAGATGATTTTTGACTAAATGTGAACTGTTTTAATTTGTTAGGTGTAAGACTTAAGGAGGGCTGCAACATAAATCGCAGTCTGTTTATCCTGGGCCAGGTCATCAAGAAGCTTACAGATGGGCAAGCTGGGTAAGATTTTATTGGAGTGCATTATAATACTTTTTAGTTTTCAATTATAACAGATAAAATTAAGCTAGTTTTATAATTCCAGACTTGAAAGTCTGGAACGATCATGTTAGTTTGCATTTTTAAGTGTTGTTTTGTGAAATGGTGGAGTATAGGTGGAGCTACCTATACTGAGCCAGAAGATGCTGCAAATCTCCTGGATGATAAATTCAGCTCCAACTTTCCTTCAGGAAATATCGTCAAATATGACTCCCCCTACTCTCACTACGGAACAGGTTATTAATGCTCTCTCTAAGACCAAGAACACTGCATCAGTGGGCCTAGACAATATACCAGGATGCCTTCTAAATAGCAGGAAACATGACCTATCAGGGCCTCTGGAATTACTATTTAACTGTAGCCTCCAAACAGACTTTGTGCCTCATGAATGGAGAAAGGCAGCAGTCATCCCTCTGCACAAAGGTGGGCCATCTACAGACCCTGAAACTACAGACCCATAAGTCTCACTTGTCTTGTATGCAAAGCCATGGAAAGAATTATCATGGAGATGATCAGTCGAGATGTAGTAAACCTCCAGACACTGGACCCAACCCAGTTTGGTTTTGTCATGGGCAGATAATGCCTACTCAACCTGGTGGACGACTTTGAGAAGGTCACCAAAGCAATGGATGAGGGCAAAATCATTCACTGCCTACCTTGACCTGGCCAAGGCAAATGACACAATATCTCACTCCGGGCATTGTTGACAAAACTCAAGAGGTTAAGTACAAACCCGTATGTCACCCGGTGGATAGCCAACTGGCTCACACACAGGACCCAGGAAGTTAGAATTGGAGAGTCCACCTCTACAAAGAGGCCCAGTGACAAGTGGAGTCCCTCAGGGATCAGTCCTTGGACTGCTCCTTTTTGGCATTTACATCTCAGAAGTCAAGGCCAATGTCAGTGGTCTATGGCTGACTAAATTTGCAGATGATTGCAAACTAGGAGCTGTCATTGAATCTCGCACTGACACAGATGTTCTCCAGGAGGGACTGATGCAGACAACTGGAGTCAGAGTCATGAACTAAAACTTAATGCTAAGAAATGCATAATAGTATCCTTTGGGAAGTCCTCCATCCCTGGTAGCTATCATATTGACAACACATTCCTTAGAGTTGACCCAGTAGTCTGTGACTTAGGGACACGCACAGATAGTAATCCAGCCTTTGATCATCACTTGTCTACAGTGATGAGGAAATCATTCTATGTTGCGCAGCTTATAAACAAATGTATGGCATCTAAGCCCAAGGAAGTCATTGTTCTACTGTATTCGGCATTCATCAGACCTGTCATTGAGTACAGTGTCCCCTTTGCTATGTTCCTAACTAGGCATATCCAACAACTGCAACATCCACAGAGGTTCCTCATTAAAAGGCTACAGGGTGTAAGTAATATCTTATGCAGACTGCCTCAAAGCCCTATCTCCCTGTATTCTGTCTCCTACAGGCTTTTGAGGGGAGTTCTGTGCCTGATATACAGAGCATTGTCAGACGCTCTGATGGACCTCCTGCATATCCACAAAACAAACAGTACCAGAATTACCCATTCTAAAGACTTGAACCTTGCCTTTGATATACATAGGTCCTGAGAGAGAGAGAGCTATGTATCCAAGAGACTACCCTGTCTGTGGAGCAGCCTCCCCATCCATGTGTAGCAGAGTTCCTCCGTAACCCAGTTAAAGTGCAACGTGGACAATTGGATGGGAAACTGGAAAGTCATCCCTGGTATGGCACCTGTCTCTCTAATGCAAACAGGTAACCTGTAAATGGTTAATCTCCCAGGGCCATGCTTACACTTATCAAGGGTATCTGAACTTGTCAGAGATTTGGGATGCATGGCTAGGCTTAAAAAGGCCCTGTGCTAGCTAGCCTAGTAAACACCTATGAACATATGAAATGTGCATAATGTGGCTATACTGCCATTGTTATCACTGTATTAGCATTTATTTACATGCTTATTTTGCACAACATTGTCTTAGTTTGCTCATGTGCGCCATAGCTGTAACTCTTAATGTTTGTGGTTACTTCCAAGCAAAACTGTTAGCGTTGCCATTTTTTCTAATGTAGGTTTATTTTCCTATGAAAAGCATAGGTCTCTCACCACTGTAGAAGCTGCCAACTTTTGTCGTGAGGCTGTCCAAATGTGCACAAGGCTGGTATGCTGCTTTTTCTAGGTTTTCTCCACTGTGATACAATTGTCACCTAACTGCATTTTCTTAGGAAGTTTAACTATTTAGCTTCAATTTGTTATGCCATTTGTTTGATATCTCACCTACTCATACTAGTTAGCGCAACAAGGTCATATTCGGAAAGCTTTCACCATAAATTGTTAGAACTTCAATTACCCTCCCTTTCATATATTCCTACCCAATAGGTGCATACTGCAACACCTACAGCATTAACCTCCTATTCCAGCTGAGATTTAAAATTCGTAGCATTTGAGATGAGACTAAAGATTGCTGGAGAGCTTTCAAACCTTTTTGCAGGAAAGGAATCAGCCTGGGATTAGTGAAGTTGTTTTGCTCCTGGTGTGTCACAGGAGTAGTAGACATTGACTCCTAGCTTTCCTTGAGACTGAATTGCTTGTAGAGCTTGTGACCCATTTTCAGGAGCCAGCTTAGGATTAGTGTTGCTTTGCTCTTTGTGAGAATAGGAGCAGAGGAACATTGGATGTTCTTCGTGTTACACTGTGTCATCATATTTGGGTTATCTGCTTACAGTAGCCCTCAGTCGGCCTGATTATCAAAGTCTTGGGTCCTGCGTCGGATGCTGTTTCATCTTCCTTGACGTCAGGTAGTCAGGGGTATAAAGCATGCAACCAACGCCATTACATCAGTCTTTCTTGCCGTGCGGTGCCAGAAGCAGTTCGCAAGTACTGGTCGGCCGACTCCTGAAATTTTTGTTTTTGAGTTTCAGAACCGAAGTCTTCAGCTAAACTAAGTACCCCGTTGGGGAACCTTTTTCTTGCGCTAAATTGATGTCAGTAAAAGTTAACAATTGTATTTCTTGTGGAAAGCAAATACCTCAAAGATATTCATTCATACTGCATTCCTTGCTTAGGCCCAGACCGCGACGTACCTCACTGTCGATTTTGTGCCTTATTCAAACCTCGAACTATTAGTGTGTTTGTTTACACTTCTAAATATTTTGGTACTCGTTTCAATTATCCAGAAATGGCTTCGGTAAGCCACCCGGCTGCCGACATTCCGAAAAAACACAAAGATAAAGATAGAGACAGGCCCCGCATAGGTCCAAAGCTTCCTATGACACTTCTCCTAAGCTAGTCGCCAGTTCGCTGGTACTCAGTAAGGCGCATTTGCAGCCCCTGATACCCGCTACTTCAGATTTGCAGACCTCTACTGAGACCAATTCGGAGTCCGGTATGCTACGAGATGCTTCTTCGACTGTGGAACCTACGGATGTCTCTACCTTGGATGGGTCCGGAGCTACTGTGCAGGCACCGGCTTCTGAGGATGTATTTAGGCCTACTGACTTCCATATTAAACAGATGCCATCTTCTTCTTCAAGGCCTAAAACTCGAACCATGCCTAGATAAGACGCCCAGACCGCATGGCCAGGCCCCTCTACCTAAAAAAACAAATAAGAATGGCTGAAGACCTTATTACTCTAATCAGGGGAAGTCACCCTTCCCCCTCTTAAGAGACCTAGGACTGATTTTCCTTCTGTTTCTTCTGATCAGGACTCTAAAATTTCTGTTTCCTCTGATGACCAGGATTTACCCTCATTTACCTATGAGGATTCTGATGCAGAGGACTCCATTCCCTCTGCTCCCACTACAGAGGATTTCTCTTTTGGTGAAATCTTGTATACTATTAGGGAGCATTTCCGCTGGGAGAGCCAGGATTACTCTGACTCCAAAAAGAGGCTTAGGGATTTCTTACTCCTGCCCAAGCACAGGCCTTTGGCCATCCCTCTTGTACTGGACATTGTGGATGATGCCTTCTCAGAATCTAGCTTGGCCCCTGACTCTCTACCTCCTGCTCCCAGAAAACCTGATGGGGATTACAGGGTCCCTGAATCTCTCAAGTTCCTTTTTAAAAATCCTACTGTGGATTCTGAGACAATTTCACAGGGATCACAATGGCATTAAGGCTACTACTGCCAAAAATCCTACCCCTCCTGATAGAGACTCCAGGGTGCTGGATAGATGGGGTACAAATGTATACACTTCTGCAGCCTTGGCCATTAGGGCCTTAAACTGCCAGTTTCATATGATGAAGTATCAGCAGCATAGTATTGGATTGCTTAAACAGAAAATGATGTTGATTCCTGACTGTGCTGAAAATAAAGATTTACAGGATTTAATGCATTCTGCTGAACAAGTTGGAAAACATACTTTGCAGTGTGGTTTTGATTCATTAGAGGCATCTTGCAGGGCTGCTGTCCACTGGGTCTGTACTTAGAAGGCATGCTTGGCTTAATGAGCAATCTTTGCCAGATCATGTTAAAGCTAAATTGCTGGATGCTCCCTTAAACCAAGACTGCCTGTTTGGCAACATAGCTGAAGTACTACTTAAAAGATGGAGGAAAAAGCTAAATCTATGCAAACTGTTAAAGATTTCCTGCAGATACAGCCTCCCAGATTTAGTAGGCATTGCCCTCTAAGAATTGGTCCTTTCCTGCCTCTTCAGGCCTTCTCAGTCCAAACCGAGAACCAGCAGAACACCCAGGCTTTAAGTCCCAAGGTACTCACAGGACTAAGCAGTGGGGGACTCCCACTTCCAAAGCTGGGAGTAGTAAGATTCCCCCTATGGTAAACTGTCTCAATGACTTGACTTTAAACCTTCCAATCCTGGTACAACTGACTCTTTCCTTTAGGGGGAAAGATGGCCCTGCAGGCAAAAAATTGGGAATTCATTACCCAGGACAAATGGATTTTAAATATATTTTCCCAAGGATACAGATTCCACTTCCACTCCTTACCAACCCCAAACGGTTGGCCAAATCTACCCCCAAATCAGTGGGCAGAGGCTCAAAAGCAAGTTCTCTCTCTTTTAAGCATCAGGGCTATTCAACCTGTCCCAGAAGAAGAATGTGGACAATGTTTCTACTCAAGACGTTTTCTGGTACCCAGAAAGGGCAATTCCTGGCATCCTATCCTGGAGCTGTCTATCCTAAACACATTTTGGTGATCCCAAGATTCAAGATGCTAACCTGTTCATCAGCTGCTTTCTATGCTAGGCAAAGATGCCTGGTTGGCAACACTGGATTTAAAGGAAGCCTAACTGCACATCCCAATAAGGGAATCTTGCAGAAGATACCTATGCTTCAAAGCAGGATGCATGCACTATCAGATGTTCTTCGTGTTTCACTGTTAGTCATCACATTTGCGTTATCTGCTTGCAGCAGCCCTCAGTCGCCCCGATTAACAAAGTCTTGGGTTCTGCGTCGGTTGCTGTCTCTTCTTCCGTGACGTCAGGTAGTCAGGGGTATAAAACATGCAGCTGACGCCATTACATCAGTCTTTCTTGCCATGCGGTGCCCGAAGCAGAAGCAGTTCGGAAGTGCTGGTCGGACGATTCCTGAAATTTTCGTTTCGAGTTTCAGAACCAAAGTCTCCAACTAAAAGCTAACTACCCTGTTAGGGAAATTTTCTTGCTCTAATCCAATGTCAGTAAAAGTAAATAATTGCATTTCTTGTGGAAAGCAAATACCTCATAAATGTTTTCATTCGTACTGTATTCCTTAACTAAGCCCAGACCACGATGTACCTCGCTGTCAGTTTTGTGCCTTATTTAAACAATGAACTATCTTTCGTCGGTATATTTTCGCATCTAAATATTTTGGTGCTTGGTTCAATTATCCAGATAAGTCTTCGGTAAGCCATCCGACTACAGACATTCCGAAAAAACACAAAGATAGACGGAGGCCGCTTGGGTCCAAAGCTGCAGAAGCTTCTCCTAAGCCAGTCGCCAGTTTGCCGGTACTCAGTGAGGCGCTTTCGCAGCCCCTGATACCTGCTACTTCAGATTCGCAGGCCTCTACTGAGACCCATTCGGAGTCCGGTATGCCGCAATATGCTTCAGCTGTGGAACATGCGGATGTCTCTACCTTGGATTGGTCAGTAGCAGCTGTGCAGACACCGGCTTCTCAGGGTGTATTCAGGCCTACTGACTTGCATATTAAACAGACGCCATCTTCTTCAAGGCCTAAAACTCGAACCATGCCTAGATAACAGAAGCCCAGACCACATGGTCAGGCCTGTGTGCCTAAAAAACAAATAAGAATGGATGAAGACCTTATTACTTAAATCAGGGGAAGCCAACCTTCCCCCTCTAAGAGACCTAGGACTGAGTTTGCTTATGATACTTGTGACCAGGATTCTGAAATTTCTGTTCCCTCTGATGACCAGGATTTACCCTTATCTACCTATAAGGATTTTGATGCTGAGGACTCTATTCCTTCTGCTTCCCCCCAAATGTTTTCTCTTTTGGCGAAATCCTGCATATTCTTAAGGAGCATTTTCGTTGGGAAAGTCCAGATTTTTCTGATTCTGAAAAGAAGCTTAGGGATTTCTTACTCCTGCCCCAGCACAGGTCTTTAGCTATCCCTCCTGTACTAGACATTGTTGATGCCTTTTCGGAATCTAGCTTGGCCCCTGACTCTACTTCCTGCTCCCAGAAAACCTGATAAATATTACAGGGTTCCTGACTCTCACAAGATGTCCTTCAAGGATGCATCTGCAGTCCTTGCAAATGGGTTGTCCTGTCGTCAGGCAGCCCTTCGGTCGGCCGAATTCCAAAGTCTGGGTCTGGCCTCGGCTGATGTCGCACTCCACCCGACATCATAGCTGCAGTTATTTGGGTATAAAGGCATCAGCTGACGCCATCTTCCTCAGTCTTTCTTGCCGTGTGGCGCCTGAAGCAGAAGCTGTTCGCAAGTGCCGGTCGGTCAGAACCAGAGATTACTACTACTGAAGACTTCTAAAAAGCTAAGTACCCCGTTGGGGACTCTTTCTTGCCTCAGCCGATGTCAGAAAAAGTGAATAACTGTTTAACTTGTGGGAAACAAATACCTCATAAAGATTTCCACTCTTACTGCTTACCTTGTTTAGGCCCAGACCACGACGTAGCAGCTTGTCTAGCCTGTGCTTCTTTTAACCGACGGACGCTTAGACGTCGGTTGGAATTTGCTGAGGAGTTTTTCAGCTCCGCTTTTGCTTACATTATGCTGTCGGATCCTCCGACTACGCAAATATCTAAAAAGCGCAAGGAAAAGGACCGACACTCGCGGTCCGCGGTTTCGGCCGAAACCGTGGTTAAGCCAACCGCGAGTGTCTCGGTTTCGGCTGAAACCGAGCCCACGGTTCTTCCTTCAGCCGAAAGCTTACCTCCTACCGAGGCCTCATCCAACCTGGTTGAATCGGCTACTGAAATCCCACCTGCTCTTGCAGGTTCCCAGGATTTATCTGATACTATCCCCTTGGATATTTCAACCCCTGCATGTGGAGCTGCTAGGCCACCTGCAACCATGTCGATTAAGGCCTTTGCCAGGGCTAAAGCAGCTAAATCTACCAAAACTGTGCCTGCTAAGACCCCCTCTCACAGGCCTAGCTCTAGTTCACAAATGCTTAGTCTAGCAGAGGATCTCATTTCTTTGATCCGGGGATCCCAACCTCACCCAGACAGGGCCTCTCACCCACCTCCAGAGAAGAGGCCTAGAGCAGAGCCCCCTGAGCCAGTTTCTACAGATGACTCCTCTGATGATTCAGATAATTCAAACCCTCCAGAGGGCCCTTTTTCCCCTTATGAAGACTCTGATGCTGAGTCCATTCCTTCTGCCTCTCCGCCTGAGGAATTTTCCTTTGGGGAAACCTTGCATGCTATGAGGGAACAATTTCAATGGCAGGGCCAGGATTTTTCAGACTCTAGAAAAAGGCTTAGAACCTTTCTGCATTTACCACAGCATAGGCCTTTAGCCATCCCTCCAGTTCTTACTGTTGTGGATGATACATTTAATGATGCTTGTACTGCTCATGATTCTCTTCCTCCGGCCCCTGCTAAGCCCGATAGGTACTACAGGGTTCCGGACACACATTATCATTTGTATAAGGCTCCTTTTGCAGATCCCGAAACTATCTCCCAGGGACCTAAGGCTGTAGCAGCTACCTCTGCCAAAAACCCCCTCCCCTCTGAAAGGGAATCTAGGGCCTTAGAGAGATGGGGTAAAAAAGTTTACACTTCTGCTACTCTTTCAGCTAGGGCCTTGAACTGTCAATTCCACATGATCCAGTATCAAGAATTTATGTTAGACCAGTTAACTAAAAAGCTGTCCTCGGATGAACCATTAGACAAAAAATCTGTTCAGGAAATGGTACATAACATTCAGCAGGTCAGTAACCATTCCTTAAAATGCGGCTATGATGCACTGGAGGCTTCCTTTAGATCAGCCATGACTGGCACAGTGATCAGAAGACATGCATGGTTAAAAAAGCAGTCCTTACCAGACCATGTTAAATCAAAGCTCCTAGATGCTCCCTTGGACAAGCTCAATTTGTTTGGCTCTCCTGCACAGCAGGTGCTGAAGAAGATGGAAGAGAAGGCAAAATCTGTCCAGACAGTCAAGGATTTCTTGCAGGTCCAACCTCCAAAGTTTAGCAGGAATTGGCCCTCCAAGAATTGGTCCTTTCCAGACACCTCCAGAGCTCAGAGAGGCAGGAATAGGCGCTCAAGAGGCAGGGGTCAATCCAGAGGTGCCTACAGGGGACGTCAGTGGCAGGCTAACAACCAGCGAGGTACAGCCACAGATACAGCCACCACCACTACTACAGGACAATCACAGTGACTTGGCTCTGGCACCGCCTACCAGGGAACAACTAGAAGCACCCTTAGGCGGGAAGCTAGCCTTATTTTCAGTAAACTGGCATTACATCACAAGAGACAAGTGGATTTTACAGACAATAGACCAAGGTTACAGGTTTCACTTCCATACTCTACCAAGGAAGAGAGGAATGCCAAACCTACCATACTCTACCAAGGAAGAGAGGAATGCCAAACCTACCTCCAAATCAAAAGGCAGAAGCTCTAAAGCAAATAACTCACTTACTAAGGATGAGAGCTGTAGAAAAGGTACCATCTATGGAACAAGGACAAGGATTTTACTCCAGGCTCTTCCTGGTACCAAGAAAAGAAAACCAATGGAGACCTATTCTCGACCTGTCCACTTTAAACACATACCTCATTGTCCCAAAATTCAAAATGCTGACCCTACAGCGGCTTCTTCCCATGTTGGGCAAGGAGTCTTGGCTGGTAACTCTAGATCTCAAGGAGGCATACCTGCATGTCCCCATACGACCAAATTGCAGAAGATACCTCAGATTTCTTGCAAGATCAGAGCATTATCAATTCTCAGCATTGCCCTTTGGCTTATCTACTGCGCCCAGAGTGTTCACGAAATGCCTGGCATCAGTAATTGCTCATTGCAGGCTTCAGGGAATTCAAATCTACCCTTACCTGGACGACTGCCTGTTACAAGCGGACAACAAAAACAAGCTAGCAGAAGACTTGAAAAGGGTCATTTATCTACTGCAAGCCCTGGGATACACAGTCAATATAAAAAAGTCAAGGCTGATACCATCCCAAAGGATAACCTTTTTGGGTGCAGAGCTGGACACATCAAAACAAATGGCACTCCTAACAGTAGAAAAACAGGAGCAACTCCCTCTCTACTTCTTGGCATTAACAAAACAGAACCAGCTAACAGCAAGAAAAGTCCTGCAAGCCCTGGGTTTCATGGCATCCGCATAATATTGGTTCCACATGCCAGACTGCATATGAGAAAGTTACAGTGGTACCTAAGGAATTTATGGTCTCAGCACAAGCACAGCCTAGAAGCACAAGCACAGCCTAGAAACCCAAATTCCAATAATCCCATGCCTGAAGCAAGAATTCCAATGGTGGGCTCAGGCCTGTCAATCAAACAAAGGACTGCCCTTCCACAGCACTCAACCAAGCCAGACCATCACAACGGACGCCTCAGACCTCGGTTGGGGGGCGCACATGCTGGACAAGTGCATACAAGGCTTATGGACTCAAGACCGGCTGCACCTACACGTAAATCAAAATGAAATGCTGGCAGTAAAACTGGCAATTCAGACATTCAGACCATTTCTTCGACAAGGTCAACTGTTGATAAGGACAGACAACACCACAGTTATGTGGTACATCAACAAACAGGGAGGCACACATTCGTACCCTCTATGCCGGATGGCAATGGACCTCTGGAATGTGGCCCTGAGCTTCAACATTCAGTTACAAGCAATTTTTGTGCCAGGAAAAGAAAACATACTAGCAGACATACTAAGCAGAACTACCACGGATGCCCACGAATTGATGCTGCATCCGGACATTTTCAAAACCATTACAGGAAAATGGGGACTACCAGAAATAGACTTATTTGCATCCCCACACAATCACCAACTGAAGAAATTCTGCACAAGGACGTACCACCCACCTGCTTGGAAAGTGGACTCCCTATCTTTCAGTTGGAAAAACCTGACAGCATATGCATTCCCACCACTTCCTTTGATGCACAAGGTGCTATTGAAGATCAAAGAAGACCGTCTAAAGGATCATCCTGATAGCTCCAGACTGGCCAAGGCAACATTGGTACCCACTACTGAGGAGCATGTCTCGGGAACAATTATGGCCTCTACCCCTAGTTCCCTTACTGTTAACACAGAACAACTACAACACCCTGCATCCAAACCTGAAAACACTGCAGCTGGCTGCCTGGAACATTGCATAAGACCAAATAACCCAAATTTATCCCAAAGGGTTAAAGACATTATCTTAGAGGCTCGCAGACCCTCAACAAGAAAAAATTATTCAGCAAAATGGAAAAGATATCACATTTGGAGTACTGCAAAAGGAGAAAATGTGTCTCTGGTAAACATAGCCAACATCCTGGAATACTTGGCAGAGCTCTTCCACAATGGCCTCTCCTATTCTTCCATCAAGATTCATGCATCAGCTATTTCAGCAGAATACAACTTGGATCCTCCAGTCTTCTCACATCCTCTGCTCAGGCAGTTTCTGAGAGGAATTAAAAATGTAAAACCACCTAGAAAGCCTCCATTGCCAGCTTGGGACTTGAAGTTTGTGCTAGAAAAGTTGACACTACCACCTTTCGAGCCAGCAGCAACAGCAGAATTACAGTACTTATGGAAAACTGCTTTCCTGCTTGCAATCACTTCAGCAAGAAGGGTTTCTGAACTACAGGCATTAATGGCAGTACAGCCCTTCCTGATCTTCCATCAAGATAGAGTGTCCATGAGAACAAATCCTACTTTTATGCCAAAGGTGGTCTCCAGGGTATCCTTAAACCAGGCTATACACCTGCCTACATTCTTCCCCAATCCACAGAACAGGGGAGGAAGACTGTTGCATACCTTGGATGTACATAGGCAATTACGTTACTACCTGGACAGGACCAAGAACAACAGAAAAACTTACCAGCTACTGGTAGCATATGCAACAGGAATGGAAGGAAGAGCAATTTCAAAACAGACAATCTCTAAGTGGATAGGAAATTGCATTAGATTCTGTTACTCTTACCATGGGAAGAAAACATCAGACCTCACTCTACAAGGGCTACAGCCACTACCACAGCTTTTCTACGAGGAGTGGCTACAAAAGACATTTTAGAGGCTGCTACTTGGAGCTCCGTGCATACATTTGCCAAGCATTATAATTTACCATTATACTCCAGATCCCGAGCAGGTTTTTCCACTGCTGTTTTGCAAGGGATCTTAACTACACCATAATCTAATCTCTCCTCCTCCCCCAGTTTGTCTATGGTATTCTACCCATTTGTAAGGACTGCAGATGCATCCTTGAAGGACATAGTACAGTTTTGTACCTACCATAAATGTAGATGTCCGATAGGCATGCATCTGCAGTCAGGATTACCCTCCCTCCTTCCCCTCTGAGGTACTCCTAGGGTATTTACCCATCTTCTAGCTAGCTGGGGGAATCTGTTATGGTGTATTTGTTTGTATATATGTATATACATGTTTATTTTTATTTGCTCTCTTTTATTTGGAAACTTTTGCAATTATCCAAATTTAGCCTTCCTAGAGGGCTCCTGGCATCTGGGGCAAGAAACACTGAGGAAGATGGCGTCGGCTGATGCCTTTATACCCGAATAACTGCAGCTATGACGTCGGGTGGAGTGCGACATCAGCTGAGGCCAGACCCAGACTTTGGAATCCGGCCGACCGAAGGGCTGCCTGACAGGACAACCCATTTGAAAGGACTGCAGATGCATGCCTATCGGACATCTACATTTATGGTAGGTACAAAACTGTACTTTCCTTTTTAAAAATCCTACTGCGGATCCTGTGACCATTTCACAGGGACTCAAGGGCATTAAAGCTACTACTGCCAAAAATCCTACCCCTTCTGATGGAGACTCCAGGATGCTGGATAGATGGGGTAAGAAGGTATACACATCTGCAACCTTTCCATTAGGGCCGTAAACTGCCAGTTTCATATGTTAAAGTATCAGCAGTATATTACTGGATTGCGTAAACAGAAAATGATGTTGATTCCTGATTGTGCTGAAAATAAGGATCTACAGGATTTAATGCATTCTGCTGAACAGGTTGGAAAACATACTTTGCAATGTGGTTTTGATTCATTAGAGGCATCTTGCAGGGCTGCTGTCACTGGGTCTCTACTTAGAAGGCATGCTTGGTATAAGGAGCACTGTTTGCCTGATCATGTTAACGCTAAATTGCTGGATGCTCCCTTAAATCCGGACCGCCTGTTTGGCAACAAGGCAGAAGAATTTCTTAAAAAGATGGAGGAAAAAGCTAAATCTATGCAAACTTTTAAAGATTGCTTATAAGTACAACCTCCAAGATTTAGTAGGCATTGGCCCTCTAAGAATTGGTCCTTTCCTGCCTCTTCCAGGCTTTCTCAGTCCAAACGCAGATCCAGCAGAACACACAGGCTTCAGTCCTAGGGTATGCACAGGACTAAGCAGTGGAGGGCCCCCACTTCCAAATCTGGGAGTAGTAAAACTCCCCCCTATGGTAAACTGTCTCAATGACTTAACTTTAAAACTTCCAAGCACTTTTCAACTGACTGCCCCTTTGGGGATAAAGATGGCTGTACATGCAAAAAACTTGGAACTCGTTTCCCAGGACAAATGGGCTTTAAATATAGTTTTCCAAGGATACATATTTCACTTCCACATGTTAAAAACCCCAAACGATTGGCCAGATCTGCCATCAAATCAGTGGGCAGAGGCTCAAAAGCAAGTACTCTCTCTCTCAAGCATAAATGCTATTCCATCTCTACCAGAAGAGGAAAAGGGGCACGATTTCTACTCAAGACTTTTTCTGGTACTCAGAAAAGACAATTCATGGCGTCCTATCCTGGACCTGTCTACTTTAAACACGTTTTTGATGATTCCAAAATTCAAGATGCTAACTCTTCACCAGCTGCTTCCTATGCTAGGCATGGCAAAGATGCCTGGTTGGCTACACTCGATTTAAAGGAAGCGTACCTGCACATCCCAATCAGGAAATCTTGCAGAAGATGCCTACGCTTCAAAGCAGGCTACATGCACTATCAGTTCTCTGCACTGCCCTTTGGCTTATCTACTGCACCCAGGGTATTCACAAAGTGCCTAGCACCAGTCATTGCATTTTGCAGGCAAAGAAATATTCAAAAATACCCATACCTGGCCGATTGTCTAATTCATGCAGAAAGCCAGGACATACTTTTGAATCTGGCTTTTGTACAAAGGGTGCTAGCTTGCCTGGGGTACACCATAAACGAATAAAATCACACATGGTACCCTGTCAACAAATTGTTCCTGGGAGCAAGCTTTAATACAACTTCCCAGATGGCTTTCCTTACACCAGAGAAACAAATTCATTTGAAAACCTACTTCAAACAAGTGGCCACAAAAACCTTGCTATCTGCAAGGCAACTACTGCAAGCCTTGGGGTTCATGGCCTCCTGCATTCTTCTAAATTCATATGCAAGAGTGCATATGAGGAAACTACAGTGGTATCTGAAACGCCTATGGTGTCAACATTCTCAGGATCTAAAAGCAATGATTAGTATCATACCTTGCCTGCGGTTAGATTTCCTTTGGTGGGCAGAGGCCTGCCACCAAAACATGGGACTGCCATTCACTCTACCCCCTGCAGCCCAAACCCTAACAACAGACATCAGACTATGCATGTGGGGGGTGCTCACCTGGCAAGGAAGTGCATTCAGGGCAAATGGAATCCAAGTCAAATGCACCTGCATATCAATCAAAAAGAAATGTTAGCTGTACAGAATGCTCAGACAGCCTTCAAGGACCACATTCTTCCAGGACAATTAATGGTAAAGACAGACAAACACCACTGTTATGTGTACATAAACAAACAGGGGGGGGGTACTCATTCTTGCTCCCTCTGCAGACTAGCCATGGCATTATGGAACACAGCCTTGAGCTACCATGTGGATCTACAAGCTCAATTCCTGCCAGGAAAAGTAAATACACTGGCAGACGGGCTAAGCAGAAAGCTCATGGACCCACACGAGTGGAAACTGGAACCAAAGACTTTCAACATGTTGACAAATGTGAGAGCCCAGATATAGACATGTTTGCCTCCCCCCAGAACTACCAGTTAGACAAATTTTGCACACGGACTCCCCACAAACAAGCTTGGAAAGTGGATGCTCTGTCCTTCAGCTAGAAAAACCTATCAGTTTATGCCTTTCCTCCTCTGCCTCTCTCTCCAAATACTACTAAAGATCAAACAGGACAAACCAAGGGCGATTTTGATTGCACCAGACTGGCCATGCCAACACTGGTGTACCCCCTCTTGCGCAGTGTCTCACTGTTGGCCCCATGGCATCTGCCTCATACCCCCTTACCCTGTGTTCTCAGCAGGAGAACTAGATTCCACACCCTCAGCTTCAAACCCTGAACCTAGCGGCCTGACTAATTACCTAATCTCTCCTTTACCATCCCTCAGTAAACCAGTGATGGATATCAATTTAGAGGCAAGGAGGCCTAGTTCTTGAAAGTTTTATGCTGGAAAATGGAAAAGATTCTGTGCTTGGAACCAATCTCAAGGGATGGGCACAGCAGCGCCCAATTTACCTCAGATTCTACAATACTTAACTGAGATGATTCGTAAGGGGCTTTCTTTTTCCTCCATCAAAATTCATGCATCAGCCATTTCAGCTCATAACACAGAACCTCCCCTTTTCTCTCATCCACTGCTCAAGCAGTTCCTCAGAGGGGCCAAAAATTTAAGACCACCCAGGAGAGCCCCAAGTCCTACATGGGACCTTAAATTTGTATTGGAGAAACTCACTCTTCCTCCTTTCAAGCCACCTGCTAGTGCAGATTTAAAATTCCTTTCTTGGAAAACAGCCTTCCTTTTAGCAATCACTTCAGCAAGAAGGGGATCTGAATTACGGGCCCTTATGGCAGTGGAGCCTTTCATCATCTTTTCATGTGGACAGGGTGTCCATCAGAACCAATCCCTCCTTCATGCCCAAGGTGGTATCCAGTGTGGCTCTTAATCAGTCTATTAATTTGCCAACCTTCTTTCCTAATCCACAGAACAAAGGGGAGCAGATACTGCACTTCTTAGGTATGCACAGACAACTTCGATTTTACTTGAACAGGGCTAAACCTCAAAAGGAAATCTGAACAACTGCTGGTGGCATTTGCTGCAGGGGCAGAGAGGAAGGCTATTTCAAAGCAAACCATTTCTAAATGGCTAGGCCATTGCATTCATTTCTGCTCTAAGCACCATGGAAAACCTATCCCACAGGGGATCAGACCCCATTTAACCAGGGCTGCATCTGCCTCTACAGCCTTTCTCAGAGGTGTCCCTACTAGGGACATCCTAGAAGCTGCTACCTGGAGTTCTGCACATACCTTCAACAAGCATTACCATTTGCCAATTTTCTCTAACTCCAGAGCTAGCTTTGCCACTGCAGTCTTGCAGGGCCTTATAGCTGGTCCCAGTGCTATCTAAGTTCCTCCTCCCATCCTTAGCTTTGATAATCTACCCAAATGTGATGACTGCAACAATGAAACATGAAGAACATAGTACAGTTGTTTACACTCATCATAAATGTAGATGTTCAAATGTATTCACTGTTGCAGTCCTGGTTACCCTCCATCCAGCCCCCTGACCTTTTTTTGGCTGTACCTCTACTCTCCTTTACTATGCTTAAAAGCTTTTTGGTGTATTTGCTTTTTTGTTGGACGTGTATCCTTGTATACAGTTGCTTCCCATTACAGGGGCACCTGACATCTGAGGCAAGAAAAACTGATGTAATGGCGTCGGCTGCATGCTTTATACCCTTGACTACCTGATGTCATGGAAGATGAGACAGCATCCGACGCAGGACCCAGGACTTTGATAATCAGGCCGACTGAGGGCTATTCCAAGCAGATAACCCAAATGTGATGACTGTAACAGTGAATACACTTGAATATCTACATTTATGGTAAGTGTACACAACTGTACTTTTCTAGGCATTTTATTGGGTGATGTTTGTGTCAGGCTTCCCTATTTGATTTGGTTGTTGTTTTGGTGAGAATCTCTTCAGTTTAAACCACCAACTGTTGCTCAGCTTTGTGCAGCATTCTGCTGAATTGCTGAACAAGCTGTCAAGTGCATCTCCTAAGAGAACACAAGAAGATTACTAAACCTTTCCAGAGATTTGTATTCTTGTCCCAAATTCTGCAGAGTCTGAACTGTTTCTGCATCTTAGAATTAGTGCTTCTTTGCTAGTAGTGAGAGAAGGAACAGAGGGACATTGATTCCTAGCTGTGTACAGCTACAGTGAGTCTAGCACTAGTAGTAGCCAGTAGGCAAATCACTGAACTCAGGGCTGCTCCTATTTTTTTGGGGGGGGGTAATTCATCAAGTTAAGTAGTCAGTAACTTATCAGATTACTTACTTGTCCTTGTTGACATTGGATCACAGACGGCTTTTTCATTATTTTATTCCTAGCTTGCTTGTACTAAAGACTGCTAAGCAGTGTAACAGCTGCCTTGTGCTTGGTAGCAATTGTTTACTCTTGTCCTATACCAGTACTAATTTTTCCAGTTGGAAATATGAAATCAGTTTTGAAGAAGTGTTTCAGAAACATACTTATCACTAAATCAAGAGCACCCAACATCTGACCCGTATATACTGACCTTTGCTACATAGTGCCATACCTACAAATATAGCCTCATTTCCACTTTTCTCTGTACCTAATAGGAAGTAATCTGACTCCAAGCCCAGAGCAGATGGTTTCTAGAGACCATCATACACATAAACTGTGTACCTGGTAATAAAACACTGCATGGTGCTGCAGTAGCGTTGTCGCCTCACAGTAAGACGCTGTCCGGTTCAATTCTCAGCTAGAGCGTCTTCTGCATTGAGACATACGTGAATGGGCGTACCTTCGTTGAAAGTTGTGCGTCAGGGCTGGTAACTCGGCACGTAAAAATCTGCTACCAATCATTAGCGGACCGGAGTTTCCGCTGTGGCGACCCCTAACCGGGAAAAGCTGAAAGACACAAAAATAGTCAGACATAACTATTGACTTAATTGGTTGAGCAAAGATAAGGTCACAGTCATTTGTCTGTGGTGCCAGGATTTGTGCTGCAACTAAAAAGCATTTGGTTCCTCCACCCCAAACAGGAGTACAGCTTCATAGTTGCCCATGTTAGTATGTACCCCTTGACTAATTTATTTTGAATTTAAGTGGGTGAGTAGGCTGGTTCAGTCATAACCCATGCCAGGAAACAGTTCAAAACACAACAAACTATCTGACTTTCTAATATAGAAGACTGATTAGGAAAATGGTTGTCTATCGAAGTAAAATAAAAAAATGAGAGAAACTGACTAACTTAATTGTGAGTAAATTTAGCTTCATTTACAAGCTGAAACGTAAGATGGGCAGTATTAGTCTGTGGAATCAACATATACACATTGTAAAGACTTGTCATAAGGGGGGGTGATATCTGATGAGGCCAGTCTGTTTCACCAGGAAAAGGTCTTCATCTCTCCTCATGGCTACTACATACTGGGTGAGACTTTTTTCCTGCCCTTGTACTGCATTTTTTAGGCAAGGTCCATGTCCTGGGCATTCCAATCTATCAAGTTCCAGTTGTGTTTGTATTGATGTGGCACTCACAAGCAGGAGGAATTTGAAAAAGAATTGCCCAGTCTTTTTTAAAATACCTTTATTAAATTATCACTTAAGACATAGGCAAAAATTAACAGAAAACTAAACATTTTTTCCATTTGCATAGATTATACATCACACATCTTTTACTTTCTTTGAAATGACCATTAGTCCAGTATTACGTAAACTGCTGAATTCCTGCCTACCCTTAAATCTTACTCCTCCTGCTCATGAACATTACTCTGTGTATTATTCCAACAATTTTCATTTGTTTCTATGTAACTTGCTCCTTCCCTTTTGTAAAGATTCCCCTTCCTGTTCTTTTATTTCTCTTATCATTCGGTACTTTAAATGCATTTGGTTTAGACTAAGAATTGCCCAATCTTTAGGTCTTTCTGATATTTGAACACACACCTGTATGTGTAATTATTGAAACTTTATTTTAGTATACTTATTGTACTCCCTCCTTATAGGGGTACTTCACTTATCACTTGTTCAGACAGTATGGGAGTGGCAGGGGAGTATCAGTATCTCTCTTTACTCATTACCTCACACCAGATCTCTTAGTCACAGATATGGAACTCCTAGATTTTTTATTCTAACACCAATTACCACATAGCCAACTACAAATTCCCCTCCCTGTGTTCTGATTACCATCCCTACCTTGTTAAGTTAAATTCTATGCCCTTTAAATCTCATTACACTAATCCTGCATAACTGTAGCTACCCGGCCATTAGATGGAAGTCTTATCCAGCTAAGAGTAAATATTCTTAGTGGTTCCTTGAGTTTATCAGTAATAACTCCTTGGGTCAAATAGTACAAATTCCTGCTGAAGGTAATAACATGTTTGACATTATTGACTCTATTTAAATTAATTTTATTTAGTTTCACATCAATGTGATGCAGTAGTGAATGTTTAATGGATGATTAATGATGTTTTAATAGGTTTGCTCTGGCTTAATTGATGTTATTTGATTTAGAAGGAGTATATGTATAGTATGCAATTTGAATGGTTTAGTGAAATCTGAAGAAGCGTGCCTTGGCAGCACGTGAAAGCGCTTATTCATCTGCAATAAATTTTGTTTTATGTTTCATTTTGTGGTGGCCCTATCCTGTTTTTTCTGATATTCAGCTTTCTTTCTCTGGAGTTGGACCTTTGGACGGTAGCGGAACCTCTATACGTAATATTTGCTTCATTTTTTGGTCACTGCAGCTGTCACACAATGGATACATCCTCTGTAGAATTGGATTATAATCCTGAAATTATGAACTTGAATCGGAGATGAAACAACATCTTCGAACAGCGGAGCAATCCATTGCTTAACCTTGAGTACATTATTTTTCATCACCTTCTACAACAAGTACTGTAGATAATTTGAATGAATTCAACAACCTTAGTAGAGAGCTCAAAAATAATTTATATAAACTGCAAAGGCCTGTTTGGCAGAGGAGACATGGAAGCAAGTTTACACTTCCATATTGTCCCTCGGGGTATGAGTACTCTGTATGCCGACTTATGGTGATAACCATCCGGAGCTCTTGAAAAAGTAGCAACAGCTCAACATAGATCTGAGCAACAACTGTATGAAATTACTGATTGAATATTTTTCACCTATAGAAGCTGCCCTAACCCTGAAGGTAGAGACTTTGAATAAAGATCTACGGGCACGCTTCAGAGGTGAGGTCTATGAGAAAAGACTTGACAATATGTATACCCAGGTGGCAATGTATAGTGACAAACTACAACAAACCAAGTATCGTAAATTGCAACGGGACTATACAGACTTTACATCTGGACAGGTGTTTGTTTGGCCCAGAAATAATCTAATAGCTCTGGAAATCTAAATATGCGTTCAGCACATGCCAACACTGATAATGTTAACTTTATAAATGAGACTATGGTTGTCGATGCTGTTTCTTTCAGCAATAACAGCATTTCCCGTGGCAGTATTGTGTATGAAACAGACGTACCAGCCACGTCATCGAGGGGAGGTTTTGAATTGAATACCTCCTCTATGGTAGCCACTCCTCCACCTAACGAACAGGCTTTAACGGATCGCAGAGAGGAGAATGGCATGGGAGCTAGACCTAAATTACCTTGCAGGAGTCTGGAACATTTTTTACCTTTCCCCATGCAGTTTTGGGAAACGTCCAGAACCAGATCCAACAGTCGAGGGTGCAGAAAACGGAAGCTTTTGGGAGGAAATTCAGAGACAAGATGACTAATCAGGAATTGAATCAGCTTGTTTTCAACTATTCCAGGTTTGAACTTAATTCTGCAGACTTTTCTTTACTAAATAAAGGCTTATCCTTTATTCCGTCGCAAGGCAGTGACCTTAGCGAACTTTTAACTGACCTGAGATTGTTTGGACGTGCTATAGCACTCAAGCTGATTTTTATTAATGAAACTAGGATGGATGTACAGCTGATGACTAGATTTAAATGTAAAAGTACCTTTGTTCCTAATTTACCAGCAAATGTAGAATATTTATTAGAATGTGTGAGAGAGATTTTTACTTAAATTTTTCACAGCAAGTATATAGATGTTTATATTTTAATTTAAGCAAGGAAGAGCAGCAGTCTTTACTATTCATGTCTAAGAATGCTGAATTAACTATAAAGCCTGCTGACAAAAGGGGGGTATAGTATTGCTTGATACATGTGACTATGAT